>NC_086453.1:262689234-262989234 GCF_028390025.1 Pseudophryne corroboree
AGGACAGCAGGATGTGACACTTGTTATAGAATAAAAAATATTATATATAAGATGTGTACCCAGCACTCATCCTGTTATGATGTGAATATTTGCTCCAGTGCCCTCCTTCGGTTTTTCAAGCTGTGGACAGAGTACAATGAGGCAGCACTCCCTAGTCTTGCTGGTGCAGTAAGATTTATTTAGTAAGATTCTGGATCAATAAATCTTACTGCACCAGCAAAACTTGGTAGTGCCGCCTCATTGTACTTGTGGGGAGGGGTCCCGACCATTAGAGTTACTCATCGGGGTGTAGTATGAGTTGCCGGCGGCCGGGTCCCCGGCGGCCAGCATACCGGCGCCGGGATCCAGACTGCCGGCTTCCCGACAGCAAAGTGAGAGCAAATGAGCCCCTTGCGGGCTCAGTGGCGCGCGTAAGCGCCACGCTATCCTCCCTCCAGGGGGTTCGTGGACCCCCAAAAGGGAGAAAAGGTGTCAGTATGCCAGTTGTCGGGATTCCGGCGCCGGTATACTGTGCGCTGGGATCCCAACAACTGGTATACTGAATACCACCCACACACCGGTGGCCCGGCACCCCATCGTCACTTTTTCTCTGCCAGTCTGCCAGGTGCGGGATGGTGATGACATCACCTTCATGCTCCCAGCAGTCCTTTTCCTGGAAAAGGAAGAAGGTGCTGGCGGCGCCTCCGAGCAAGATCTAGGAGCTTGGTGGTGGTGTTTTACAGTGTGGCGGGGGTATGGCGTACTGGCGGACACATTCTTAATGGTACGCCATACCGGAGCGTACTGCCACACTTGCAGGACTGACTAACACACACACACACACAACGCAAAACATATTGACACACACGACACAACACAAAACTTACACAGACACACACAGACACAATGCAAAACTTACTGACACTACTTACTGACACACACACACACAAACGCAAAACCTACTGACACTGACACTACTTACTGACAGACACTACTTACTTAGCGACACACACACATCCCTCCCCCCCCCCTCCAAAACTTACTGACATAGACACCACTTACATAGCAGACCTCGTGTGGGCTGCTACTCACATGGTTTGCATGCCCCCTCAGCTCTGACATCCAGGGACCCAGCTCTCCTAAAAGACAGCAGCCTCTTGTCAAGACCCTTCCCCTCTTTCAATGTTATTGTTGGGAAGCTGCAGCAGGAAAGGTATGCTGCAGCAAAAACATTTAGGTTTTGATTGACAAGGGGCGGGGCTTCTGATGGGTTCGGGGGCGGAGCCTCGGAGATATCTCCGAGGCTCCGCCCCCATGCCCATCCGAAGCCCCGCCCCCTCGCCCATGAAAACATAATTGTTTTGCTGCAGCATACCTTTCCTGCTGCAGCTTTCCAACAATAACATGCCTCATGAAAGAGGGGCAGGGTCTTGACAGGAGGCTGCTGTCTCGTAACTATTTACGTGGCTCCGCCCCCTTGCCCGTACGAAGCCCCGCCCCTTGCCCGTACGAAGTCCCGCCCCCTTGCCCGTTCGAAGCCCCACCCCCTCGCCCATCAAAACATAATTGCTTTTGCTGCAGCATACCTTTCCTGCTGCAGCTTTCCAACAATAACATGCCTCATGAAAGAGGGGCAGGGTCTTGACAGGAGGCTGCTGTCTCGTAACTATTTACGTGGCTCCGCCCCCTTGCCCGTCCGAAGTCCCGCCCCCTTGCCCGTCCGAAGCCCCGCCCCTTGCAACACAAAGCAGTCAGGACACACAGGCTGACCAGTTTGTGGTGGGGGTGAATGGGCAGCCAGAGGTGAGTGAGCTGATGTATGTGCTGACAGGAAATGTTTTTTCTCTAACGTCCTAGTGGATGCTGGGGACTCCGTCAGGACCATGGGGAATAGCGGGCTCCGCAGGAGACAGGGCACATCTAAAAAGCTTTTTAGGTCACATGGTGTGTACTGGCTCCTCCCCCTATTACCCTCCTCCAAGCCTCAGTTAGGTTTTTGTTCCCGTCCGAGAAGGGTGCAAACTGGATGGCTCTCTTAAGGAGCTGTTTAGTAAAGTTTTTTTTTAGGTTTCTAATCAGTGATTCCTGCTGGCGACAGGATCACTGCAACGAGGGACTTAGGGGAGAGACTTGCAACTCACCTGCGTGCAGGAGGATTGAAGTTTTAGGCTACTGGACACTGAGCTCCAGAGGGAGTCGGAACACAGGTCAGCCTGGGGTTCGTCCCGGAGCCGCGCCGCCGATCCCCCTTACAGACGCTGAAGAAAGACGGCGGAACGGAGGTCCGGAAACAGGCGGCAGAAGACTTCACAGTCTTCAGAGAGGTAGCGCACAGCACTGCAGCTGTGCGCCATTGTTGCTACACGGCTCACTGACACGGTCACGGAGGGTGCAGGGCGCTGCTGGGGGCGCCCTGGGCAGCAATATAAATACCTATTTGGCAAATAAATACATCACATATAGCCATTAAGGCTATATGTATGTATTTAACCCAGGCCAGTTTTCCTAATAACCGGGAGAAAAGCCCGCCGTGAAAGGGGCGGAGCTTATTCTCCTCAGCACTCAGCGCCATTTTCCTGACCAGCTCCGCTGGTGAGGAAGGCTCCCACTCTCCCCTGCACTACAGAAACAGGGTTAAAGAGAAGGGGGGCATAAATTGGCGATATAATTATATATTAAGAGCCCATATATAGAAACAACACCTTCTAGGGTTGTTATATACATTATGGCGCTTTTGGTGTGTGCTGGCAAACTCTCCCTCTGTCTCCCCAAAGGGCTAGTGGGTCCTGTCCTCTATCAGAGCATTCCCTGTATGTGTGTGCTGTAGGTCGGTACGTGTGTGTCGACATGTATGAGGAAAATGTTGGTGAGGAGACGGAGAAAATTGCCTGTAATGGTGATGTCACTCTCTAGGGAGTCGACACCAGAATGGATGGCTTACTTATGGAATTACGTGATAATGTCAACACGCTGCAAGCCGGTTGACGACATGAGACAGCCGGCGGACAAATTAGTATCGGTCCAGGCGTCTCAGACACCGTCAGGGGCTTGTAAAAACGCCCATTTACCTCAGTCGGTCGACAGACACTGACACGGACACTGACCCCAGTGTCGACGGTGAAGAAACAAACGTATTTTTCCTTTAGGGCCACAAGTTACATGTTAAGGGCAATGAAGGAGGTGTTACGTATTTCTGATACCACAAGTACCACAAATAAGGGTATTTTGTAGGGTGGGAATAAACTACCTGTAGTTTTGCCTGAATCAGATAAATTAAATGAAGTGTGTGATGATACGTGGGGTTCCTCCGACAGAAAGTTATGGGAGGTATACCCTTTTTTCCCGCCAGTAGTAAGGGCGAGTTGGAAAACACACCTTAGGGTGGACAAGGCGCTCACACGCATATAAAAAACATGGCGTTACCGTTTCCAGATACGGCCGCCCTCAAGGAGCCAGCTGATAGGAAGCTGAAAAATATCATAACAGTATATACACACATACTGGTGTTATACTACGACCAGCAATCGCCTCAGCCTGGATGTGCAGCGCTGAGGGGGCTTGGTCGGATTTCCTGACTGAAAATTTTGATACCCTTGACAGGGACAGGATTTTATTGTCTATAGAGCATTTTAGGGATGCATTTCTATATATGTGTGATGCGCAGAGGCATATTTGCATTCTGGCATCAAAGAGTAAATGTGATGTACATATCTGCCAGACGAAGACACGACAGTGGTCAGGTGAGGCAGATTCCAGACGGCATATGGAAGTATTGCCGTATAAAGGGGCGGTCCATTGGACCTGGTGGCCATGGCAACAGCTGAAAAATCCACCTTTTGTTACCCCGAGTCACATATTGGCAGAAAAGGACACAGTCTTTTCAGTCTCAGTCCTTTCGTCCCCATACGGGCAGGCGGGCGAAGGCCAGTCATATCTGCCCAGGGGGAGAGGAAAGGGAAGAAGACTGCAGCAAGCAGATCATTCCCAGGAACAGAAGCTCCTCACGGCTTCTGCCAAGTCCGCAGCATAACGCTGGGGCCGTACAAGCGGACTCAGGTGCGGTAGGGGGTCATCTCAAGAGTTTCAGCAACACTCGCAAGGGAACTCCGGGATCCTACATGTAATATCCCAGGTGTACATTGGAAATTCGAGACGTCTCCCCCTCACACAATTCACAGGCTGTATTCCCAGCAGGTGATAATCAAAGTACCCTTCTTACAACAAGGAAGGGGGTAGTATTCCACACTATATTGTGGTACTGAAGCCAACCGGCTCGGTGAGATCTGAAATATTTGAACACTTACATACAAGCGTTCAAATCAAGATGGAGTCACTCGGAGCAGTGATAGCGAACCAGGAAGAAGGGGACGATATGATGTCACTGGATATCAGGGACGTTTACCTACAGGTCCAAATTTGCCCTTCTCACCAAGGGTACTTCAGGTTCCTGGTACAGAACTGTCACTATCAGTTCAGACGCTGCCGTTTGGATGGTCCACGGCGCCCCGGGTCTTTACCAAGGTAATGGCCGGAATGATGATTTTTCTTAAAAGAAACATGGACGCTTTCCTGATAAGGGCAAGGTCCAGAGAACAGTTGGAGGTCGGAGTAGCACTATCTTAAGTAGTTCTACGACAGCACGAGTGGATTCTAAATATTCCAAAATCGCAGCTTTTTCCGACGACACGTCTACTGTTCCTAGGGAAGATTCTGGACACAGTCCAGAAAAACGTGTTTCTCCCAGTGGAGAAAACCAGGGAGTTATCCGAGCTAATCGGGATCCTCCTAAAACCAGGAAAAGTGTCAGTGCATCATTGCACAAGAGTCCTGGTAAAAATGGTGGCTTATTACGAAGCAATTCCATTCGGCAGATTTCCCGCAAGAACTCTTCAGTGGGATCTGCTGGACAAATGGTCCGGATCGCATCCTCAGATGCATCAGCGGATAACCCTATATCCAAGGAAAAGGGTGTCTCTCCTGTGGTGATTACAGAGTGCTCATCTTCTAGAGGGCCGCAGATTCGGCATTCAGGATTGGATGCCGGTGACCACGGAGGCCAGCCTGAGAGGCTGGGGAACAGTCACACAGGGAAAAAATTTCCAGGGAAGTGTGATTAAGTCTGGAGAATTCTCTCCGCATAAATAAGCTTAGAGCAAATTTATAATGCTCTAAACTTAGCTAGACCTCTGCTTCAAGGTCAGCCGGTATTGATCCAGTGGGATAACATCACGGCAGTCGCCCACGTAAACAGAAGGGCGGCACAAGAAGCAGGAGGGCAGTGAAAACTGCAAGGATTTTTCGCTAGGCGGAAAATCATGTGATAGCACTGTCAGCAGTGTTCTTTCCGGGAGTGGACGACTGGGAAGCAGACTTCCTCAGCAGGCATGACCTCCACCCGGGAGAGTGGAAACTTCATAGGGAAGTTTTTCAACATGATTGTGGACCGTTGGCAAAGACCAAAGGTGGACATGATGGCGTCCCGCCCGAACAAAAACGGGACAGGTATTCCGCCAGGTCATGAGACCTTCAGGCGATAGCTGTGGATGTTCTGGTAACACCGTGGGTGTACCAGTCTGTGTATGTGTTCCCTCCTCTGTTTCTCATAACCAGGGTATTGAGAATTATAAGACATAGAGGAGTATGAACTATACTAGTGGCTCCGGATTGGCCAAGAGGGACTTGGTACCCGGAACTTCAAGAAATGCTCACAGAGGACTAAGGGCCTGGGGAGCTAAGAAGGGACTTGATTCAGCAAGTACCATGTCTATTCCAAGACTTACCGCGGCTGCGTTTGACGGCATGGCGGTTGAATGCCGGATCCTGAGGGGAAAAGGCATTCCATAAGAGGTCATACCTACCCTGGTCAAAGCCAGGAAGGAGGTGACCGCACAACGTCATCACCACATGTGGTGAAAATATGTTGCGTGGGTGAGGCCAGGAAGGCTCCACAACGGCAATTCAACTAGGTCGATTTCTACACTTCCTGAAAACAGGAGTGTTTTGGACCTCAAATTGGGGTTCATTAACATTTAAATTTCGGCCCTGTAGATTTTCTTCCAGAAAGAATTGACTTCAGTTCCTGAAGTCCAGATTGTAAAGGATGTATTGCATATACAGCTTTTTTGTGCCCCTAGGGGCACCGTGAGATCTCAACATAGTGTTGGGATTTCTTAAAATCATATTGGTTTGAACCGCTCAAATCTGTGGATTTGAAATATCTCACATGGAAAGTGACCATGCTGTTGACAAATATCTCACATGGGAAGTGACCATGTTGTTAGCCCTGGCCTCGGCCAGGCGATTGTCAGAATGGGCGGCTTTGTCTTACAAAAGCCCATATTAAAATTTTCCATTTGAACAGGACAGAACTGGGACTCGTCTCCAGTTTCTTCATGAAGGGGTGTCAGCGTTTTCACCTGAAACAACCTCTTGTGGTGCCTGCGGCTACTAGGGACTTGGAGGACTCCAAGTTACTAGACGTGGTCAGGGCCCTAAAAATATATATATATATATATAGTTAGGACGGCTGGAGTCAGAAAGTCTGACTTGCTGTTTATACTGTATACACCCAACAAGCTGGGTGCTCATGCTTCCAAGCAGTCTATTGCACGCTGGATTTGTAGTACAATTCAGCTTGCACATTCTGTGGCAGGCCTGCCACAGACGAAATATGTAGATGCCCATTCCACAAGGAAGGTGGGCTCATCCTGGGCGGCTGCCCGAGGAGTCTCGGCATTACAACTTTGCCGAGCAGCTACGTGGTCAGGGGAGAACACGTTTGTAAAATTTTACAAATTTTGATACTCTGGCTAAGGAGGACCTGGAGTTCTCTCATTCGGTGCTGCAGAGTCATCCGCACTCTCCCGCCCGTTTGGGAGCTTTGGTATAATCCCCATGGTCCTGACGGAGTCCCCAGCATCCACTAGGACGTTAGAGAAAATAAGAATTTACTTACCGATAATTCTATTTCTCGTAGTCCGTAGTGGATGCTGGGCGCCCATCCCAAGTGCGGATTGTCTGCAATGCTTGTACATAGTTATTGTTACAAAAATCGGGTTATTACTATTGTTGTGAGCCATCTTTTCGGAGGCTACTTCGTTTTGTTATCATACTGTTAACTGGGTTCAGATCACAAGTTGTACGGTGTGATTGGTGTGGCTGGTATGAGTCTTACCCGGGATTCAAGATCCTTCCTTATTGTGTACGCTCGTCCGGGCACAGTACCTAACTGAGGCTTGGAGGAGGGTCATAGGGGGAGGAGCCAGTACACACCATGTGACCTAAAAAGCTTTTTAGATGTGCCCTGTCTCCTGCGGAGCCCGCTATTCCCCATGGTCCTGACGGAGTCCCCAGCATCCACTACGGACTACGAGAAATAGAATTATCGGTAAGTAAATTCTTATTTTTTCCTGGCAGCACTGGCTACTGCCTGCACTACAGGGAGGTCTGTGGGCCTATTTTCAATGGGGGGCTTGGAGCTGCAGCTCCATCCGCCCCATTGTTAATCCGGCCATGGTGATATGTATAAGGGGCTCTACTGGGAGGCATAACATGTACAAGGGGTACCAATGTGCGGCACGCACTATCACGCTTTATAATATTTAGGGGGGGGGGGGGGAGGTTAGCAAAGGGAAACTGTTGCCTTGAGATTTGTAAGGTCTAGAACTGGTGTGTGTGTTTATATATACATATATATATATATATATATATATATATGTATGTGTATGTATGATGTCAGGATGACGTCATTGGAAGACGCCGATGCTGTTCGGTGTGGCTTCTGTGATTCACATCGTGATGGTGGGGGTATATTAAGGTGAGCTATTGTTGTTTGTCTTTAACTTGAAAACAGTTTATAAGAACTGAAACATTGATGTAACAAGGCTTGCTCTGTTTATTCATCATCATTATGCTCTGAGTGCCGCATCCTGGGAGGATCTACTAGTATTACGCTGTGCTGGCACCGGGCGAAGTTGCTACACTTATGTGAGTGCCTGAACTTTGGAAATTATATTGTTGTATATATATATATATATATATATATATATGTATGTATAAGCAATAAATCAATGTTATTATTTTGGGTGTCCGTGTATAAGCAAAAGGCTTGGTGGTGGGATTATCTTCTAGGGGGGACCAACAAAAATCTTGCCTAGGGCATGAAATTGCTTAGGGCCGGCTCTGGTGGCTGGCCGCACAGCCCACCAGTCGCCATGCTCCAACCGCCTCGCGATGTGACATCCTGATGTCACACCGCACCCCCTCCCTCCCTCCCTGCGCTGTCCTCCCGTGCTTAGTCTCTACACTCCATGTGTGTGCCCTGCCCTGCCATTGCCGACATACGCCAAAAGGACTCCTTGTCCTGCGCCGCTGGAGCAGGACAGAAGACAGTGGTCGCAGGCAGCTGAGCTGAGTCTGCCTGTCTGATTCAGAGTGAGACAATAGACTTGACCAACCACTCACTGTGTGCTGCAGCCAGGGAAAGAGAGGGGTTCAGGCCAGCTAGGGAAAGGGGGGATACAATTCTGTATAAAAAGAAAAGAAGGATAACAACCTTATTATTTGATATTTGATATGATTATATATATATATATATATATATACTCAAAATTAAAGTGGAAAAACACACTACAGGCTAATCCAACTTTGATGTAATGTCCTTAAAACAAGTCAAAATGAGGCTCAGTAGTGTGTGTGGCCTCCACGTGCCTGTATGACCTCCCTACAACCCACACAAGTGGCTCAGGTAGTGCAGCTCATCCAGGATGGCACATCAATGCGAGCTGTGGCAAGAAGGTTTGCTGTGTCTGTCAGCGTAGTGTCCATAGCATGGAGGCGCTACCAGGAGACAGGCCAGTACATCAGGAGACATGGAGGAGGCCGTAGGAGGGCAACAACCCAGCAGCAGGACCGCTACCTCCGCCTTTGTGCAAGGAGAAACAGGAGGAGCACTGCCAGAGCCCTGCAAAATGACCTCCAGCAAGCCACAAATGTGCATGTGTCTACTCAAACGATCAGAAACAGACTCCATGAGGGTGGTATGAGGAGACGACGTCCACAGGTGGGGGTTGTGCTTACAGCCCAACACCGTGCAGGACGTTTCGCATTTGCCAGAGAACACCAAGATTGGCAAATTCGCCACTGGCGCCCTGTGCTCTTCACAGATGAAAGCAGGTTCTCACTGAGCACGTGACAGACGTGACAGAGTCTGGAGACGCCAAGGAGAACGTTCTGCTGCCTGCAACATCCTCCAGCATGACCGGTTTGGCAGTGGGTCAGTAATGGTGTGGGGTGGCATTTCTTTGGGGGGCCGCACAGCCCTCCATGTGCTCGCCAGAGGTAGCCTGACTGCCATTAGGTACCGAGATGAGATCCTCAGACACCTTGTGAGACCATATGCTGGTGCGGCTGGCCCTGGGTTCCTCCTAATGCAAGACAATGCTAGACCTCATGTGGCTGGAGTGTGTCAGCAGTTCCTGCAAGACGAAGGCATTGATGCTATGGACTGGCCCGCCCGTTCACCAGACCTGAATCCAATTGAGCACATCTGGGATATCATGTCTCGCTCCATCCACCAACGCCACGTTGCACACAGACTGTCCAGGAGTTGGCGGATGCTTTAGTCCAGGTCTGGGAGGAGATCCCTCAGGAGACCATCTGCCACCTCATCAGGAGCATGCCCAGGCGTTGTAGGGAGGTCATACAGGCACGTGGAGGCCACACATACTACTGAGCCTCATTTTGACTTGTTTTAAGGACATTACATCAAAGTTAGATCAGCCTGTAGTGTGTTTGTCCACTTTAATTTTGAGTGTGACTCCAAATCCAGACCTCCATGGGTTAATAAATTTGCTTTCCATTGATAATTTTTGTGTGATTTTGTTGTCAGCACATTCAGCTATGTAAGGAACAAAGTATTTAATAAGAATATTTTATTAATTCAGATCTAGGATGTGTTATTTTAGTGTTCCCTTTATTTTTTTGAGCAGTGTGTGTGTGTGTGTGTGTATATATATATATATATATATATATATTTAGCTGAGCCAAGCATTCAGTAGTTCCTCTGTGTGTATATACAGTGTGTGTGTGTGTAACCCTTTTCTTTTACATATATACATATACAGATGCGGCACTCAGGTTTTTAAAACCTGACGACAGTTGCTCGTACAACTAAAATGTTGTTAACCCTTCATTGGATGTACCGTCTCTTTATTGTTTATGCTATGAGTGCCGCATCTGCATATGTTTAGATTTCATTTATGGAGGCACTGGCGATGTGGCTATCAGCTTTCGGAGTGCCAAACTTGTAAATATATATATATATATATATATATATATATATATACTAGCCCAGTAGGCAGTGCTAGGCACGCCCCCAGTATGCGGTGCTAGGCACGCCACTCCAGTTGTGCACCCCCTAATAAAATGTGCTGCGCACGCCTATGGATACACCTGGGGATTATACACCCTGTATACTGTACTGAGCGATGTGTGAGATACACCTGGGGATTATACACCCTATATACTGTACTGTGCGATGTGTGTTATACACCTGGTGATTATGCATCCTGTAATCTGTACTGAGCGATGTGTGAGATACACCTGGGGATTATACACCCTGTATACTGTACTGTGCGATGTGTGTTATACAACTGGTGATTATGCATCCTGTAATCTGTACTGAGCGATGTGTGAGATACACCTGGGGATTATACACCCTGTATACTGTACTAAGCGATGTGTGAGATACACCTGGGGATTATACACCCTATATACTGTACTGTGCGATGTGTGTTATACACCTGGTGATTATGCATCCTGTAATCTGTACTGAGCGATGTGTGAGATACACCTGGGGATTATACACCCTATATTATTACTATTATTATTATCCTTTATTTTTATGGCGCCACAAGAGTACATAAATAATCAAACAGGAAAACGGCAATTTACAGTTGATGACAGTATAGGACAAGTACAGGGTAAATAAAATAAGAATTTACTTACCGATAATTCTATTTCTCGGAGTCCGTAGTGGATGCTGGGGTTCCTGAAAGGACCATGGGGAATAGCGGCTCCGCAGGAGACAGGGCACAAAAAGTAAAGCTTTAGGATCAGGTGGTGTGCACTGGCTCCTCCCCCTATGACCCTCCTCCAAGCCTCAGTTAGGATACTGTGCCCGGACGAGCGTACACAATAAGGAAGGATTTTGAATCCCGGGTAAGACTCATACCAGCCACACCAATCACACTGTACAACCTGTGATCTGAACCCAGTTAACAGTATGATAACAGCGGAGCCTCTGAAAAGATGGCTCACAACAATAATAACCCGATTTTTGTAACTATGTACAAGTAATGCAGATAATCCGCACTTGGGATGGGCGCCCAGCATCCACTACGGACTCCGAGAAATAGAATTATCGGTAAGTAAATTCTTATTTTCTCTATCGTCCTAGTGGATGCTGGGGTTCCTGAAAGGACCATGGGGATTATACCAAAGCTCCCAAACGGGCGGGAGAGTGCGGATGACTCTGCAGCACCGAATGAGAGAACTCCAGGTCCTCCTTAGCCAGGGTATCAAATTTGTAGGATTTTACAAACGTGTTTGCCCCTGACTAAATAGCCGCTCGGCAAAGTTGTAAAGCCGAGACCCCTCGGGCAGCCGCCCAAGATGAGCCCACCTTCCTTGTGGAATGGGCATTTACATATTTTGGCTGTGGCCGGCCTGCCACAGAATGTGCAAGCTGAATTGTATTACACATCCAACTAGCAATAGTCTGCTTAGAAGCAAGAGCACCCAGTTTGTTGGGTGCATACAGGATAACAGCAAGTCAGTTTTCCTGACCCCAGCCGTCCTGGAACCTATACTTTCAGGGCCCTGACAACATCCAGCAACTTGGAGTCCTCCAAGTCCCTAGTAGGCGCAAGGCACCACAATAAGCTGGTTCAGGTGAAACACTGACACCACCTTAGGGAGAGAACTGGGGACGAGTCCGCAGCTCTGCCCTGTCCGAATGGACAAACAGATATGGGCTTTTTTGAGAAAAAACCCACCAATTTGACACTCGCCTGGCCCAGGCCAGGGCCAAGAGCATGGTCACTTTTCATGTGAGATGCTTCAAATCCACAGATTTGACTGGTTTTAAACCAATGTGATTTGAGGAATCCCAGAACTACGTTGAGATCCCACAGTGCCACTGGAGGCACAAAAGGGGGTTGTATATGCAATACTCCCTTGACAAACTTCTGGACTTCAGGAACTGAAGCCAATTCTTTCTGGAAGAAAATCGACAGGGCCGAAATTTGAACCTTAATGGGCCCCAATTTGAGGCCCATAGACACTCCTGTTTGCAGGAAATGCAGGAATCGACCGAGTTGAAATTTCTTCGTGGGGCCTTCCTGGCCTCACACCACGCAACATATTTTCGCCACATGTGGTGATAATGTTGTGCGGTCACCTCCTTCCTGGCTTTGACCAGGGTAGGAATGACCTCTTCCGGAATGCCTTTTCCCTTAGGATCCGGCGTTCCACCGCCATGCCGTCAAACGCAGCTGCGGTAAGTCTTGGAACAGACATGGTACTTGCTGAAACAAGTCCCTTCTTAGCGGCAGAGGCCATAAGTCCTCTGTGAGCATCTCTTGAAGTTCCGGGTACCAAGTCCTTCTTGGCCAATCCGGAGCCATGAGTATAGTTCTTACTCCTCTACGTCTTATAATTCTCAGTACCTTAGGTATGAGAAGCAGAGGAGGGAACACATACACCGACTGGTACACCCACGGTGTTACCAGAACGTCCACAGCTATTGCCTGAGGGTCTCTTGACCTGGCGCAATACCTGTCCCGTTTTTTGTTCAGACGGGACGCCATCATGTCCACCTTTGGTATTTCCCAACGGTTCACAATCATGTGGAAAAACTTCCCGATGAAGTTTCCACTCTCCCGGGTGGAGGTCGTGCCTGCTGAGGAAGTCTGCTTCCCAGTTTCCACTCCCGGAATGAAACACTGCTGACAGTGCTATCACATGATTTTCCGCCCAGCGAAAAGTCCTTGCAGTTTTTGCCATTGCCCTCCTGCTTCTTGTGCCGCCCTGTCTGTTTACGTGGGCGACTGCCGTGATGTTTTTCCCACTGGATCAATACCGGCTGACCTTGAAGCAGAGGTCTTGCTAAGCTTAGAGCATTATAAATTTACCCTTAGCTCCAGTATATTTATGTGGAGAAAAGTCTCCAGACTTGATCACACTCCCTGGAAATTTTTTCCTTGTGTGACTGCTCCCCAGCCTCTCGGGCTGGCCTCCGTGGTCACCAGCATCCAATCCTGAATGCCGAATCTGCGGCCCTCTAGAAGATGAGCACTCTGTAACCACCACAGGAGAGACACCCTTGTCCTTGGATATAGGGTTATCCGCTGATGCATCTGAAGATGCGATCCGGAACATTTGTCCAGCAGATCCCACTGAAAAGTTCTTGCGTGAAATCTGCCGAATGGAATTGCTTCGTAGGAAGCCACCATTTTTACCAGGACCCTTGTGCAATGATGCACTGACACTTTTCCTGGTTTTAGGAGGTTCTTGACTAGCTCGGATAACTCCCTGGCTTTCTCTTCCGGGAGAAACACCTTTTTCTGGACTGTGTCCAGAATCATCCCTAGGCACAGCAGACGTGTCGTCAGGATCAGCTGCGATTTTGGAATATTTAGAATCCATCCGTGCTGTTGTAGCAGTATCCGAGATAGTGCTACTCCGACCTCCAACTGTTCCCTGGACTTTGCCCTTATCAGGAGATCGTCCAAGTAAGGGGTAATTAAGACGCCTTTTCTTCGAAGAATAATCATCATTTCGGCCATTACCTTGGTAAAGACCCGGGGTGCCTTGGACAATCCAAACGGCAGCGTCTGAAACTGACAGTGACAGTTCTATACCACGAACCTGAGGTACCCTTAGTGAGAAGGGCAAATTTGGGACATGGAGGTAAGCATCCCTGATGTCCCGGGACACTATATAGTCCCCTTCTTCCTGGTTCGTTATCACTGCTCTGAGTGACTCCATCTTGATTTGAACCTTTGTAAGTGTTCAAATTTTTTTTTTTAGATTTAGAATAGGTCTCACCTAGCCTTCTGGCTTCAGTACCACAATATAGTGTGGAATAATACCCCTTTCCTTGTTGTAGGAGGGGTAATTTGATTATCACCTGCTGGGAATACAGCTTGTGAATTTTTTCCCATACTGCCTCTTTGTCGGAGGGATACCTTGGTAAAGCAGACTTCAGGAGCCTGCGAGGGGGAAACGTTTCGACATTCCAATCTGTACCCCTGGGATACTACTTGTAGGATCCAGGGGTCCTGTACGTTCCCAGCGTCATGCTGAGAGCTTGGCAGAAGCGGTGGAAAGCTTCTGTTCCTGGGAATGGGCTGCCTGCTGCAGTCTTCTTCCCTTTCCTCTATCCCTGGGCAAATATGACTCTTATAGGGACGAAAGGACTGAGGCTGAAAAGACGGTGTCTTTTTCTGCAGAGATGTGACTTAGGGTAAAAACGGTGGATTTTCCAGCAGTTGCCGTGGCCACCAGGTCCGATGGACCGACCCCAAATAACTCCTCTTCCTTTATACGGCAATACACCTTTGTGCCGTCTGGAATCTGCATCACCTGACCACTGTCGTGTCCATAAACATCTTCTGGCAGATATGGACATCGCACTTACTCTTGATGCCAGAGTGCAAATATCCCTCTGTGCATCTCGCATATATAGAAATGCATCCTTTAAATGCTCTATAGTCAATAAAATACTGTCCCTGTCAAGGGTATCAATATTTTTAGTCAGGGAATCCGACCAAGCCATCCCAGCTCTGCACATCCAGGCTGAGGCGATCGCTGGTCGCAGTATAACACCAGTATGTGTGTATATACTTTTATATGATATTTTTTGATAAGCGTGTGAGCGCCTTATCCACCCTAAGGGGTGTTTCCCAACGCGCCCTAACTTCTGGCGGGAAAGGGTATACCGCCAATAATTTTCTATCGGGGGGAACCCACGCATCATCACACACTTCATTTAATTTATCTGATTCAGGAAAAACTACAGGTAGTTTTTTCACATCCCACATAATACCCTCTTTTGTGGTACTTGTAGTATCAGAAATATGTAACACCTCCTTCATTGCCCTTAACGTGTGGCCCTAATAAGGAATACGTTTGTTTATTCACCGTCGACACTGGATTCAGTGTCCGTGTCTGTGTCGACCGACTAAGGTAAACGGGCGTTTTAAAACCCCTGACGGTGTTTTTGAGACGTCTGGACCGGTACTAATTGTTTGTCGGCCGTCTCATGTCGTCAACCGACCTTGCAGCGTGTTGACATTATCACGTAATTCCCTAAATAAGCCATCCATTCCGGTGTCGACTCCCTAGAGAGTGACATCACCATTACAGGCAATTGCTCCGCCTCCTCACCAACATCGTCCTCATACATGTCGACACACACGTACCGACACACAGCACACACACAGGGAATGCTCTGATAGAGGACAGGACCCACTAGCCCTTTGGAGAGACAGAGGGAGAGTTTGCCAGCACACACCAAAAAACTAAAACAAAATCACCAAGTAGGCGCACGGTACCAGTGATGTTGATAAAAACACAATAACAAAAGTTGTTTCACTTTCAGGAGGCCGGCTACCTCCTTACCAAGTGGCTGCCATTACCAGTGCTATATTTGCACGACCCTGTTCAGCGCCTAAAAACCTTTTTTCTGTACACACCAAAAAACGCTATAATTATATAGGGACAACCTTATATAAGTGTTTTCCCTTATAGCATCTTTTTATATATTTCTAACGCCAAATTAGTGCCCCCCCTCTCTGTTTTAACCCTGTTTCTGTAGTGCAGTGCAGGGGAGAGCCTGGGAGCCTTCCCTCCAGCCTTTCTGTGAGGGAAAATGGCGCTGTGTGCTGAGGAGATAGGCCCCGCCCCTTTTTCGGCGGGCTCGTCTCCCGCTCTTCAACGGATTCTGGCAGGGGTTAAATATCTCCATATAGCCCCCGGAGGCTATATGTGAGGTATTTTTTGCCAAAAAATAGGTTTACATTGCCTCCCAGGGCGCCCCCCTCCCAGCGCCCTGCACCCTCAGTGACTGTCGTGTGAAGTGTGCTGAGAGCAATGGCGCACAGCTGCAGTGCTGTGCGCTACCTTAAGAAGACTGAGGAGTCTTCTGCCGCCGATTCTGGACCTTCTTCTCTTTTCAGCATCTGCAAGGGGGCCGGCGGCGAGGCTCCGGTGACCATCCAGGCTGTACCTGTGATCGTCCCTCTGGAGCTAATGTCCAGTAGCCAAAGAAGCCAATCCATCCTGCACGCAGGTGAGTTCACTTCTTCTCCCCTAAGTCCCTCGTTGCAGTGATCCTGTTGCCAGCAGGACTCACTGTAAAATAAAAAACCTAAGCTAAACTTTTCTAAGCAGCTCTTTAGGAGAGCCACCTAGATTGCACCCTTCTCGGCCGGGCACAAAAATCTAACTGAGGCTTGGAGGAGGGTCATAGGGGGAGGAGCCAGTGCACACCACCTGATCCTAAAGCTTTACTTTTTGTGCCCTGTCTCCTGCGGAGCCGCTATTCCCCATGGTCCTTTCAGGAACCCCAGCATCCACTAGGACGATAGAGAAACATAGTTACATCAGCAGATGACACTGGAATAAGTATCAGGTGGCAGAAGAATGCTGGATGTGGTACAGTTGAAGATTATTTAAGTAAGACAAAGGATAAGCACATGAGGGAAGAGGGCCCTGCTCGTGAGAGTTTACAATCTAAAGGGAAGGGGTAGACAGACATGGGTGACATAGATTGGCTACATAGAGAACGTGGAACAGAGAGTTAGGATGAGATTTGGCTGGGGTTGGTGAAGAAGTGGACCCCCAGAAGGCACAAATCAATACTTAACATTGCAACATTTTACTGGGCTATGCAGGAGAAAATTAAATATAGGGGAAAATAAAAATAAATAAAAAAGAATTGATAACTTCTACCGCTTTCAAAAAGGTCAATGGAAGCTGAAATAATGGACAACTACCTTATGGAAGCCAGATACAGTATACCAAACAGTACTTACCAGAGTTAGGAATGAGTGCTTATAAAATACAGTAACATTTTGTCATAATATTTCAGAAACTGCATGGCTGGTCTCTTGCACTCTTTTGCTCTAATACACCACCTGCTTTAGGATTTATATTCAAAAACATTATGTCTACATAATCCCAAAAACGTCAGTCTTCTTGGAAAGTGGTTTGTTCCTTTGTAAGGGAAAGAGAACAAACGTTCTAAAACAACGGTTTCTCAATTTATTTTTCCTCTGGGAAGGGATTGTGGATTTGCAGGAATATTTGAGCATTTCTGTAATCAGAAAGCAGTGACTTTCTACAAATGTTTACGAATAATTCCAGTGATTTTGTCATTTTCTTCCAGTGATGTGGACCAATAATACCATTGATTAGAATGAATAATTCCCGTGATTTCGTCATTTTCTTCCAGTGATTTGGATCAATAATACCATTGATTAGAACAAATAATTCCCGTGATTTTGTCATTTTCTTCCAGTGATTTGGACCAATAATACCATTGATTAGAACAAATAATTCCTGTGATATTGAGGTGTTTGTGTCGCTTAACTTAGCCGTCCAGCGACCACAGTGCACCTCTTTTTCTCTTTTCTTTGCATCATGTGCTGTTTGGGGCCAATTTTTTTAAGTGCCATCCTGTCTGACACTGCAGTGTCACTCCGAGATGGGCAAGATGTTTGTGCCGCCCTCTTGGGTCGCTTTGCTTAGTCATCCAGCGACCTTGGTGCAAATTTTAGGACTAAAAATAGTATTGTGAGGTGTGAGGTGTTCAGAATAGACTGGAAATGAGTGGAAATTGTGGTTATTGAGGTTAATAATACTATAGGATCAAAATTACCCCCAAATGCTATGATTTAAGCTGTTTTTGAAACACCCAAATCCAAAACACACCCGAATCCTACAAAAAAATTTCAGGGAGGTTTTGCCAAAACGCGTCCGAATCCAAAACACGGCCGCGGAACCGAATACAAAACCAAAATACAAAACCCGAAAAAACTATATATGGTACATAACTAAAGTATGGTAAGGACAGAGCCGGATTAAGGGGGGGTCACAGGGGGTACATTACCCTGGGCCCCCCTGCTGCTAGGGGCCCCACAGTTCAGTGTGCAGCTGCAGTGCAAAGTGCACCGCAAGCTGCATAAAGTCCAAAGAAAGCAGAGGGGTGGAATCCGAGCCGGGGGGCGGGCTACACGGCACTGCTTTCAGTTTCACTGCAGTCAGCATGTGAGAGGAGGGAGGAGAGAAGGCAGTAGGAGCAGCTACAGACATGTGCCCACGGCCCACCCAGTCAGTGTGTGATAGTGAGGTAAGAGGGAGGAGAGGAGCACTCTACAGTATATGTATAATATGGGTATAAGTGTGTGATTGATTGTGGTAGGTGTATATGTCTCTGACTGTGTGTGACAAATGTATATATGTGTATAAGTGTGTGACTATGTAAATGCATGTGTCTGTGTGAATGTATGTGTATAAGTGTGTAACTGTCAGTGTGTAACAGTATATATGCATGTGTATATGTGTGAGACTGTATGTATGCTTATATGTGTTTATATTAGTGATGAGCGAGTTCGGTTTCTCGGAAACCAAACCCCCCCGAACTTCACCTTGTTTACACGGGTCCGAGGCAGGTTCGAACCTTCCCGCCTTGCTCGGCTAACCCGAGTGCGCCCGAACGTCATCATCCCGCTGTCGGATTCTCGCGAGATTCGGATTCTATATAAGCAGCCGCGCGTCGTCGCCATTTTCACTCGTGCATTGGAGATGATAGGGAGAGGACGTGGCTGGCGTCCTCTCCGTTTATTGTAGAAGACAGTTGATTGGTTGTTTATTGCTTAATTATGGGGAGGATTGGGGAGCAGCTGTTAGGAGGAGTACAGTGCAGAGTTTTGCTGATAAGTGACCACCAGTTTTTATCCGTTCTCTGCCTGAAAAAAACGCTCCATACCATATCTGTGCTCAGTGTGCTGCATAATATATCTGTGCTGAGTGCTCACACTGCTTAATTGTGGGGACTGGGGAGCAGCTATAGCAGGTGTACAGTGCAGAGTTTTGCTGACAGTGACCACCAGTATACGTTGTCTGCCAGAAAAACACTCCATATCTGTGCTCAGTGTGCTGCTTTATTGTGGGGACTGGGGACCACCAGTATAATTAATATTATATAGGAGGAGTACAGTGCAGAGTGCACTGCTGTACCTACCTCTGTGTCGTCATCCATTAAGTATACTATCCATCTACATTCTATACCTGTGGTGCATTTTAGTTTTGCAGTTTGCTGACAGTGTCCACCAGTATACTATATATAGCAGTACGGTAGGCCACTGCTGTACCTACCTCTGTGTCGTCACTCGTCATCCATTAAGTATACTATCCATCTACATTCTATACCTGTGGTGCATTTTAGATTTGCAGTTTGCTGACAGTGTCCACCAGTATACTATATATAGCAATACGGTAGGCCACTGCTGTGTACCTACCTCTGTGTCGTCACTCGTCATCCATTAAGTATACTATCCATCTACATTCTATACCTGTGGTGCATTTTAGTTTGCAGTTTGCTGACAGTGTCCACCAGTATACTATATATAGCAGTACGGTAGGCCACTGCTGTGTACCTACCTCTGAGTCGTCACTCGTCATCCATTAAGTATACTATCCATCTACATTCTATACCTGTGGTGCATTTTAGTTTTGCAGTTTGCTGACAGTGTCCACCAGTATACTATATATAGCAGTACGGTAGGCCACTGCTGTGTACCTACCTCTGTGTCGTCACTCGTCATCCATTAAGTATACTATCCATCTACATTCTATACCTGTGGTGCATTTTAGTTTTGCAGTTTGCTGACAGTGTCCACCAGTATACTGTATATAGCAGTACGGTAGGCCACTGCTGTACCTACCTCTGTGTCGTCACTCGTCATCCATTAAGTATACTATCCATCTACATTCTATACCTGTGGTGCATTTTAGTTTTGCAATTTGCTGACAGTGTCCACCAGTATACTATATATAGCAGTACGGTAGGCCACTGCTGTACCTACCTCTGTGTCGTCACTCGTCATCCATTAAGTATACTATCCATCTACATTCAATACATGTGGTGCATTTTAGTTTTGCAGTTTGCTGACAGTGTCCACCAGTATACTATATATAGCAGTACGGTAGGCGACTGCTGTGTACCTACCTCTGTGTCATCACTCATCATCCATTAAGTATACTATCCATCTACATTCTATACCTGTGGTGCATTTTAGTTTTGCAGTTTGCTGACAGTGTCCACCAGTATACTATATATAGCAGTACGGTAGGCCACTGCTGTGTACCTACCTCTGTGTCATCACTCGTCATCCATTAAGTATACTATCCATCTACATTCTATACCTGTGGTGCATTTTAGTTTTGCAGTTTGCTGACAGTGTCCACCAGTATACTATATATAGCAGTACGGTAGGCCACTGCTGTGTACCTACCTCTGTGTCGTCACTCGTCATCCATTAAGTATACTATCCATCTACATTCTATACCTGTGGTGTATTTTAGTTTTGCGCAGTAAATATAGTAGTAGGCCATTGCTATTTGCTATTGATACTGGCATATAATTCCACACATTAAAAAATGGAGAACAAAAATGTGGAGGTTAAAATAGGGAAAGATCAAGATCCACTTCCACCTCGTGCTGAAGCTGCTGCCACTAGTCATGGCCGAGACGATGAAATGCCATCAACGTCGTCTGCCAAGGCCGATGCCCAATGTCATAGTAGAGAGCATGTAAAATCCAAAACACAAAAGTTCAGTAAAATGACCCAAAAATCAAAATTAAAAGCGTCTGAGGAGAAGCGTAAACTTGCCAATATGCCATTTACGACACGGAGTGGAAAGGAACGGCTGAGGCCCTGGCCTATGTTCATGGCTAGTGGTTCAGCTTCACATGAGGATGGAAGCACTCATCCTCTCGCTAGAAAAAAGAAAATACTTAAGCTGGCAAAAGCACAGCAAAGAACTGTGCGTTCTTCTAAATCACAAATCCCCAAGGAGAGTCCAATTGTGTCGGTTGCGATGCCTGACCTTCCCAACACTGGACGGGAAGAGCTTACGCCTTCCACCATTTGCACGCCCCCCTGCAAGTGCTGGAAGGAGTACCCGCAGTCCAGTTCCTGATAGTCAAATTGAAGATGTCACTGTTGAAGTACACCAGGATGAGGATATGGGTGTTGCTGGCGCTGGGGAGGAAATTGACAAGGAGGATTCTGATGGTGAGGTGGTTTGTTTAAGTCAGGCACCCGGGGAGACACCTGTTGTCCATGGGTGGAATATGGCCATTGACATGCCTGGTCAAAATACAAAAAAAATCACCTCTTCGGTGTGGAATTATTTCAACACAAATGCGGACAACAAGTGTCAAGCCGTGTGTTGCCTTTGTCAAGCTGTAATAAGTAGGGGTAAGGACGTTAACCACCTCGGAACATCCTCCCTTATACGTCACCTGCAGCGCATTCATCATAAGTCAGTGACAAGTTCAAAAACTTTGGGTGACAGCGGAAGCAGTCCACTGACCACTAAATCCCTTCCTCTTGTAACCAAGCTCCTGCAAACCACACCACCAACTCCCTCAGTGTCAATTTCCTCCTTACCCAGGAAAGCCAATAGTCCTGCAGGCCATGTCACTGTCAAGTCTGACGAGTCCTCTCCTGCCTGGGATTCCTCCGATGCATCCTTGAGTGTAACGCCTACTGCAGCTGGCGCTGCTGTTGTTGCTGCTGGGAGTCGATCATCATCCCAGAGGGGAAGTCGGAAGACCACTTGTACTACTTCCAGTAAGCAATTGACTGTCCAACAGTCCTTTGCGAGGAAGATGAAATATCACAGCAGTCATCCTGCTGCAAAGCAGATAACTCAGGCCTTGGCAGCCTGGGCGGTGAGAAACGTGGTTCCGGTATCCATCGTTAATTCAGAGGCAACTATAGACTTGATTGAGGTACTGTGTCCCCGGTACCAAATACCATCTAGGTTCCATTTCTCTAGGCAGGCGATACCGAAAATGTACACAGACCTCAGAAAAAGACTCACCAGTGTCCTAAAAAATGCAGTTGTACCCAATGTCCACTTAACCACGGACATGTGGACAAGTGGAGCAGGGCAGACTCAGGACTATATGACTGTGACAGCCCACTGGGTAGATGTATTGCCTCCCGCAGCAAGAACAGCAGCGGCGGCACCAGTAGCAGCATCTCGCAAATGCCAACTCGTTCCTAGGCAGGCTACGCTCTGTATCACCGCTTTCCAGAATAGGCACACAGCTGACAACCTCTTACGGCAACTGAGGAAGATCATCGCAGAATGGCTTACCCCAATTGGACTCTCCTGGGGATTTGTGACATCGGACAACGCCAGCAATATTGTGCGTGCATTACATCTGGGCAAATTCCATCACGTCCCATGTTTTGCACATACCTTGAATTTGGTGGTGCAGAATTATTTAAAAAACGACAGGGGCGTGCAAGAGATGCTGTCGGTGGCCCGAAGAATTGCGGGCCACTTTCGGCATTCAGGCACCGCGTACAGAAGACTGGAGCACCACCAAACATTCCTGAACCTGCCCTGCCATCATCTGAAGCAAGAGGTGGTAACGAGGTGGAATTCAACCCTCTATATGCTTCAGAGGATGGAGGAGCAGCAAAAGGCCACTCAAGCCTATACATCTGGCCACGATATAGGCAAAGGAGGTGGAATGCACCTGACTCAAGCGCAGTGGAGAATGATTTCAACGTTGTGCAAGGTTCTGCAACCCTTTGAACTTGCCACATGTGAAGTCAGTTCAGACACTGCCAGCCTGAGTCAGGTCATTCCCCTCATCAGGCTTTTGCAGAAGAAGCTGGAGACATTGAAGGAGGAGCTAAAACAGAGCGATTCCGCTAGGCATGTGGGACTTGTGGATGGAGCCCTTAATTCGCTTAACCAGGATTCACGGGTGGTCAATCTGTTGAAATCAGAGCACTACATTTTGGCCACCGTGCTCGATCCTAGATTTAAAACCTACGTTGTATCTCTCTTTCCGGCAGACACAAGTCTGCAGAGGTTCAAAGACCTTCTGGTGAGAAAATTGTCAAGTCAAGCGGAACGTGACCCGTTACCATCTCCTCCTTCACATTCTCCCGCAACTGGGGGTGCGAGGAAAAGGCTAAGAATTCCGAGCCCACCCGCTGGTGGTGATGCAGGGCAGTCTGGAGCGAGTGCTGACATCTGGTCCGGACTGAAGGACCTGCCAACGATTACTGACATGTCGTCTACTGTCACTGCATATGATTCTGTCACCATTGAAAGAATGGTGGAGGATTATATGAGTGACCGCATCCAAGTAGGCACGTCAGACAGTCCGTACGTATACTGGCAGGAAAAAGAGACAATTTGGAGGCCCTTGCACAAACTGGCTTTATTCTACCTAAGTTGCCCTCCCTCCAGTGTGTACTCCGAAAGAGTGTTTAGTGCAGCCGCTCACCTTGTCAGCAATCGGCGTACGAGGTTACTTCCAGAAAATGTGGAGAAGATGATGTTCATTAAAATTAATTATAATCAATTCCTCTGTGGAGACATTCACCAGCAGCAATTGCCTCCAGAAAGTACACGGGGACCTGAGATGGTGGATTCCAGTGGGGACGAATTAATAATCTGTGAGGAGGGGGATGTACACAGTGAAAGGGGTGAGGAATCGGAGGATGATGATGAGGTGGACATCTTGCCTCTGTAGAGCCAGTTTGTGCAAAGAGAGATCCACCACGAAATCCATGGATATATGTGACCATGGCCTGAGAGGAACGGCTAAAGGTACGAGTTGCCCGATCGGCAATGAACGAGGAACCTTATGCCGTGCACAAACCTGACAGGAATGGACACATTCCCTTACATCTTTAGAAAGACTAGGCCACCACACTGAGCGAGAGACTAACTCCAAGGTCTTAGTGATACCTGGATGACCAGAGACTTTGTTGTCATGAAACTCAGCTAAAACAGTGCCTCTCAGAAATTCAGGGACAAAGAGACGATCAGCAGGAGTCGGTTTAGGAGCCTGCTGTTGAAGCTGGACTAACTGAGTAAATAAATCCTGTGTGAGGCCTGCCCGGATTACAGATGATGGAACTATGGGGGTAGTAGCAGGATGGTTATTGTGAACCGGAAGAAAACAATGTGACAGGGCATCAGCTTTAGTATTTTTGGAACCGGGCCTGAAGGTGATAATAAACCTGAAACGAGTAAAAAAACAATGCCCAACGTGCCTGCCGAGCATTAAGCCGTTTAGCTGACTCAATATACTGCAGGTTCTTATGGTCAGTAAACACTGTAATAGTATGCCTAGCTCCCTCCAGCCAATGCCTCCACTCCTCGAAAGCCCATTTAACTGCCAGTAATTCTCGATTACCAACGTCATAGTTGGATTCTGCGGAGGAGAATTTCCTGGACATGAAGGCACAAGGGTGTAATTCCTGAGACTCCGGATCTTCCTGAGATAGGATAGCCCCCACTCCAACCTCTGAGGCATCTACCTCGACTATAAAGGGGAGCTCCGGGTTAGGGTGCCTGAGAAAAGGAGCCGAGACAAAGGCCTGTTTTAAGGCCCGAAAGGCAGACTCGGCTGCAGGCGACCAATTGGAAGGGTCCGCTCCTGTTTTAGTCAATGCTACTATAGGAGCGACCAAATCAGAAAAGGTATGAATGAACCGCCTATAATAGTTTGCAAACCCTAAAAAGCGCTGAATTGCTTTTAAATTTGTGTGTTGCGCCCAATTAAGGATGGCCTGGAGTTTTTTCGGTTCCATGAAAAATCCCTGGGGAGAAATAATATACCCCAAGAAGGACACTTCCGTGATGTGAAAATCACATTTCTCTAGTTTTGCGTATAAATGATTCTCCCGTAGTTTTTGAAGAACCAGGCGCACATGGGTAATATGTTGTTCCATAGACTCAGAATAAATCAAAATGTCGTCTAAATAAACAACAACAAACTTTCCAAGAAAGTCACGAAGAACATCATTGATGAGGTCTTGAAATACCGCAGGAGCATTTGACAGCCCAAAGGGCATCTCCAGGTATTCATAATGACCCGACTGTGTGCTGAAAGCCGTCTTCCACTCATCTTCAGATCTTATTCGGATGAGATTGTAAGCTCCTCTAAGATCGATTTTTGAGAAGATAACAGCATAGCGTAACTGATCAAAAAGTACTGAAATCAAAGGCAAAGGGTAGGTGTTTTTAACAGAAATTTTATTCAGAGCCCAAAAATCAATACATGGTCTGAGCGACCCATCTTTTTTCTCAACAAAAAAGAATCCTGCACTCAAAGGAGATTTCGAAGGCCTAATGAAGCCTTTTTTCAGGCTTTCCTGGATATAATTATCCATAGCCGTGGTTTCTGGCCCGGAGAGGGCATATAATCTTCCCTTAGGTAAAGTGGCCCCGGGAACTAAATCTATAGCGAAGTCATATGACCGATGGGGAGGCAGAACGTCCGCATTACCCTTGGAGAACACATCAGCAAAATCCAGATATTCCAGAGGAATAAGTACTGGGGTAACTGCCGCAACCCGGACAGGATGGGAAATACACTCCTTAACACAAAAAGGACCCCATTGGGAAATCTCCCCAGACTGCCAATCTATGGTGGGATTATGAAAGGCAAGCCAGGGGTGACCCAAAACTACTGGAACTGCCGGACAATGTGTAAGGTAAAATTCTATTTCTTCTGAATCTAGGGCCCCCACTGTCAGCAATACTGGAGGTGTGCGGTGAGTAATAACCCCATTGGAAAGCGGACCCCCATCCAAGCCGTGCATGGTAATACGTCTATCTAAGGGTATAAGTGGAACGCCTAAAGCCTTAGCCCAAGCTAAATCCATAAAATTTCCGGCAGCTCCACTGTCGACGAAGGCTGACACCAACGAACTGAGGCTGCCAAAGGAAATCTTTACCGGAACTAATAGAGAATTATTAGAGGAGACTAACTGCAAACCCAAGTGAACCCCCTCACAATTCACTTGGTCAGAGCGTTTCCCGGCTTGTTCGGGCAGTTACGTGCGATATGTCCCTTACCACCACAATACAAACAAAGACCAGAACTTAACCTTCTGGTTCTTTCCTCTGGGGACAGCCGGGAGAGACCCATTTGCATGGGCTCCTCGACGTCCTCAGGAAAAGTATATACACATGGATTAGGCCTAAAAGTTGTTCCTCTTTCAGCCCTCCGCTCTCGGAGACGACGATCAATTTTAATAGCGAGCTCCATGAGTTTGTCTAGAGTCTCAGGAGCGGGGTACTGAAGGAGACTGTCTTTAATCACTTCCGACAGTCCGAGGCGAAACTGACTGCGCAGGGCCGGGTCATTCCAGCCACAGTCGTTCGACCAACGGCGAAATTCGGTACAATACACCTCTGCTGGATTTTTGCCTTGCTTAAGGGCACACAGGTGACTCTCAGCTGATGCTTCTCTATCTGGGTCGTCATATAAGAGGCCTAAGGGTTTAAAAAAGGCGTCTACTGAGAACAAAGCAGCATCATCCGCTCTTAGCCCAAACGCCCAGGTCTGTGGATCACCCTGAAGTAGAGACATCACAATCCCGACCCGCTGAGACTCAGTACCAGAGGAACGGGGCCTTAAACGAAAATAAAGCTTACAAGCTTCCTTAAAATTAAAAAAATCCTTTCGGTTACCCGAAAAACGGTCAGGTAAATGCATCTCTGGTTCTGGAACCATACTCGGGGAGGCTCGAAAAAGATCTTCCTGCGATCTCACCCGAAGAGTAAGGTCCTGAACCATGGCCCTCATTCCGAGTTGTTCGCTCGGTATTTTTCATCGCATCGCAGTGAAAATCCGCTTAGTACGCATGCGCAATGTTCGCACTGCGACTGCGCCAAGTAACTTTACTATGATGAAAGTATTTTTACTCACGGCTTTTTCTTCGCTCCGGCGATCGTAATGTGATTGACAGGAAATGGGTGTTACTGGGCGGAAACACGGCGTTTCAGGGGCGTGTGGCTGAAAACGCTACCGTTTCCGGAAAAAACGCAGGAGTGGCCGGGGAAACGGTGGGAGTGCCTGGGCGAACGCTGGGTGTGTTTGTGACGTCAACCAGGAACGACAAGCACTGAAATGATCGCACAGGCAGAGTAAGTCTGGAGCTACTCTGAAACTGCTAAGTAGTTAGTAATCGCAATATTGCGAATACATCGGTCGCAATTTTAAGAAGCTAAGATTCACTCCCAGTAGGCGGCGGCTTAGCGTGTGTAACTCTGCTAAATTCGCCTTGCGACCGATCAACTCGGAATGAGGGCCCATCTGGGTTAATTCCTGTATTTGGTTAACCAATAGCTGACTGGGGTTTGGCCCTAAACCTGCCGGATTCATGAGGCCGAATTTCTAGGCCCACCAATACGACGGAAAAAATTAAACCCCTTTTTTTTTTATGTTGGACGGTGATAATGTTATGATCCTGATGCTCAGGACAGGGGAGATCTTATGTAGTGAGTCCTGAGCACCAAGACGGAATGCTGGGATTGGGAAATGGGAAGGAAATAGCCCCTAGCACCCTACCTCCGTTGTCTTACCCGTGTTATCAATTCACGCCTGAACGACTATGGTTTCTTGGGCCCATGGCAGCCGCGTTTGAAGGGCGGATTAGGTCTGCCCAACTCCGATGCCCCCTCAGGTCTTAAAGAGAGACAAGGCGTGAACTGAGACAGGGTAATAACAAGGGGACCTCTAACTGAAACAACAACGCTAGGGGCTATAAACTACCTAAAAACTAAACGTATGTGCGGCACGCCGCCAAAGGAAAAAGAACTACAAAGAAACCACTGTCCACTCCCCTACACGGCACCGCCGAGTTCCGGGGAGGACAGTGAAAGCGGAAACCTCCGCAAATGCACCAATTCACAGTAAAGTAAACACTAAGCGGCATAGGCCGCAACACGCGGCAGAAGCCGCTACTCACGAAACCGGGCGAGAACCACAGATGACAAACAGGTTCGCAAGGACTACAAGGATTCCCAGGACCGGCTTCGGACCTCCAAAGTACCAAAGGGCAGGGAGCAAAATCCACCAAACACGGCTGACAGGAACAGAGTTCTGCAAGGCAGGAACAGCATACAAGAAGCTATCACCGGCGGGGCTGCAGTGTGCTGGCTCACATAAAAAGGCCCTGCTGGCCAATAACAGGAGGGCCAGCAGGACCAGCCCCCAGACCCTAATTACTAGTTGCCGTGCAGCTGCCCTGCTGCACGAGCAACCTAATTAACTATTCTTAGCAACGGGGAACGCGGTCCACCTGTGGCGTCCCCGTTGCTATGCACCCGGCGGCCCTGCACGCACGGCGTCCTGCGTTGCCAGGGACCCGGCGGCTGTCGTGCGCACGGCGTCCTGGCGTTGCTAGACGCCGTGCGGGGGACAGGGAAGGAGAGAGGTGCGGCGGCCGTGACCGCTGCTCAGTCAGGGCACGGCCGAAGACCGCCGCGCCTAACACACATGATGCAAAGAAAAAAAGAGGCGCAATGAGGTAGCTGTGTGACTAAGCTAAGCGACCCAAGTGGTCGACACAAACACCTGGCCCATCTAGGAGTGGCACTGCAGTGTCAGACAGGATGGCAGATTAAAAAAATTATCCCCAAACAGCACATGATGCAAAGAAAAATGAAAGAAAAAAGAGGTGCAAGATGGAATTGTCCCTGGGCCCTCCCACCCACCCTTATGTTGTATAAACAGGACATGCACACTTTAACAAACCCATCATTTCAGCGACAGGGTCTGCCACATGACTGTGACTGAAATGACTGGTTGGTTTGGGCCCCCACCAAAAAAGAAGCAATCAATCTCTCCTTGCACAAACTGGCTCTACAGAGGCAAGATGTCCACCTCCTCCTCATCGTCCGATTCCTCACCCCTTTCACTGTGTACATCCCCCTCCTCACAGATTTTTAATTCGTCCCCACTGGAATCCACCATCTCAGGTCCCTGTGTACTTTCTGGAGGCAATTGCTGGTGAATGTCTCCACGGAGGAATTGATTATAATTAATTTTGATGAACATCATCTTCTCCATATTTTCTGGAAGTAACCTCGTACACCGATTGCTGACAAGGTGAGCGGCTGCACTAAACACTCTTTCGGAGTACACACTGGAGGGGGGGCAACTTAGGTAACATAAAGCCAGTTTCTGCAAGGGCCTCCAAATTGCCTCTTTTTCCTGCCAGTATACGTACGGACTGTCTGACGTACCTACTTGGATGCGGTCACTCATATAATCCTCCACCATTCTTTCAATGGTGACAGAATCATATGCAGTGACAGTAGACGACATGTCAGTAATCGTTGGCAGGTCCTTCAGTCCGGACCAGATGTCAGCACTCGCTCCAGACTGCCCTGCATCACCGCCAGCGGGTGGGCTCGGAATTCTTAGCCTTTTCCTCGCAGCCCCAGTTGCGGGAGAATGTGAAGGAGGAGCTGTTGACGGGTCACGTTCCGCTTGACTTGACAATTTTCTCAACAGCAGGTCTTTGAACCTCTGCAGACTTGTGTCTGCCGGAAAGAGATATACAACGTAGGTTTTAAATCTAGGATCGAGCACGGTGGTCAAAATGTAGTGCTCTGATTTCAACAGATTGACCACCCGTGAATCCTGGTTAAGCGAATTAAGGGCTCCATCCACAAGTCCCACATCCCTAGCGGAATCACTCTGTTTTAGCTCCTCCTTCAATCTCTCCAGCTTCTTCTGCAAAAGCCTGATGAGGGGAATGACCTGACTCAGGCTGGCAGTGTCTAAACTGACTTTACATGTGGCAAGTTCAAAGGGTTGCAGAACCTTGCACAACGTTGAAATCATTCTCCACTGCGCTTGAGTCAGGTGCATTCCCCCTCCTTTGCCTATATCGTGGCCAGATGTATAGGCTTGAATGGCCTTTTGCTGCTCCTCCATCCTCTGAAGCATATATAGGGTTGAATTCCACCTCGTTACCACCTCTTGCTTCAGATGATGGCAGGACAGGTTCAGGAGTGTACGCGGTGGCTGAATGCCGAAAGTGGCCCGCAATTCTTCGGGCCACCAAAAGCATCTCTTGCACGCCCCTGTCGTTTTTAAAATAATTCTGCACCACCAAATTCAATGTATGTGCAAAACATGGGACGTGCTGGAATTTGCCCACATGTAATGCACACACAATATTGGTGGCGTTGTCCGATGTCACAAATCCCCAGGAGAGTCCAATTGGGGTAAGCCATTCTGCGATGATGTTCCTCAGTTTCCGTAAGAGGTTGTCAGCTGTGTGACTCTTATGGAAAGCGGTGATACTAAGGGTAGCCTGCCTAGGAACGAGTTGGCATTTGCAAGATGCTGCTACTGGTGCCGCTGCTGCTGTTCTTGCTGCGGGAGGCAATACATCTACCCAGTGGGCTGTCACAGTCATATAGTCCTGAGTCTGCCCTGCTCCACTTGTCCACATGTCCGTGGTTAAGTGGACATTGGGTACAACTGCATTTTTAAGGACACTGGTGACTCTTTTTCTGACGTCTGTGTACATTTTCGGTATCGCCTGCCTAGAGAAATGGAACCTAGATGGTATTTGGTACCGGGGACACAGTACCTCAATCAATTCTCTAGTTCCCTGTGAATTATTGGTGGATATCGGAAACACATTTTTCACCACCCAGGCAGCCAAGGCCTGAGTTATCCGCTTTGCAGCAGGATGACTGCTGTGATATTTCATCTTCCTCGCAAAGGACTGTTGGACAGTCAATTGCTTACTGGAAGTAGTACAAGTGGTCTTCCGACTTCCCCTCTGGGATGACGATCGACTCCCAGCAGCAACAACAGTGTCAGCAGCAGTTGGCGTTACACTCAAGGATGCATCGGAGGAATCCCAGGCAGGAGAGGACTCGTCAGACTTGACAGTGATATGGCCTGCAGGACTATTGGCTTTCCTGTCTAAGGAGGAAATTGACACTGAGGGAGTTGGTGGTGTGGTTTGCAGGAGCTTGGTTACAAGAGGAAGGGATTTAGTTGGCAGTGGACTGCTTCCGCTGTCACCCAAAGTTTTTGAACTTGTCAATGACTTCTGATGAATGCGCTCCAAGTGACGTTTAAGGGAGGATGCTCCTAGGTGGTTAACGTCCTTACCCCTACTTATTACAGCTTGACAAAGGCAACACACGGCTTGACACCAGTTGTCCGCATTTCCGTTGAAATAATTCCACACCGAAGAGGTGATTTTTTTTGTAATTTGACCAGGCACGTCAATGGCCATATTCGTCCCACGGACAACAGGTATCTCCCCGGGTGCCTTACTTAAACAAACCACCTCACCATCAAAATCCTCCTTGTCAATTTCCTCCCCAGCGCCAGCAACACCCATATCCTCATCCTGGTGTACTTCAACAGTGACATCTTCAATTTTACTATCAGGAACTGGACTGTGGGTGCTCCTTCCAACACTTGCAGGGGGCGTGCAAATGGTGGAAGGCGCCACCTCTTCCCGTCCAGTGTTGGGTAGGTCAGGGATCGCAACCGACACAATTGGACTCTCCTTGGGGATTTGTGATTTAGAAGAACGCACAGTTCTTTGCTGTGCTTTTGCCATCTTAACTCTTTTAAGTTTTCTAGCAGGAGGATGAGTGCTTCCATCCTCATGTGAAGCTGAACCACTAGCCATGAACATAGGCCAGGGCCTCAGCCGTTCCTTGCCACTCCATGTCGTAAATGGCATATTGGCAAGTTTACGCTTCTCCTCATACGCTTTTAAATTAGATTTTTGGGTCATTTTACTGAACTTTTGTTTTTTGGATTTTACATGCTCTCTACTATGACATTGGGCATCGGCCTTGGCAGACGACGTTGATGGCATATCATTGTCTCGGCCATGACTAGTGGCAGCAGCTGCAGTACGAGGTGGAAGTGGATCTTGATCTTTCCCTATTTTACCCTCCACATTTTTGTTCTCCATTTTTTAATGTGTGGAATTATATGCCAGTAATATATCAATAGCAATGGCCTACTACTATATATACTGCGCACAAAAACTTAAGTGCACCACAGGTATGGATGGATAGTATACTTGACGACACAGAGGTAGGTAGAGCAGTGGCCTACTGTACCGTACTGCTATATATTATATACTGGTGGTCAGCAAAATTATGCACTGTCCTACTACTATATATATACTGCGCACAACTAAAATGCACCACAGGTATAGATGGATAGTATACTTGACGACACAAAGGTAGGTAGAGCAGTGGACTACTGTACTGTACTGATATAATTCTGGTGGTCACTGGTCAGCAAAATTCTGCACTGTCCTCCTACTATATACTACAATGCAGCACAGATATGGAGCGTTTTTCAGGCAGAGAACGTATAATACTGGTGATCACTGGTCAGCAAAACTCTGCACTGTCCTCCTACTATATTGTACTGGTGGTCCCCAGTCCCCACAATAAAGCACACTGAGCACAGATATTTGCAGCACACTGAGCACAGATATGGAGCGTTTTTCAGGCAGAGAACGTAGATATTTGCAGCATACTGAGCACAGATATTTGCAGCACACTGAGCACAGATATTTGCAGCACACTGAGCACAGATATTTGCAGCACACTGAACACAGAAACTGAGAGAACGCCAGCTCACTATCATCTCCAATGCACGAGTGAAAAATGGCGGCGACGCGCGGCTCTTTATATAGAATACGAATCTCGCGAGAATCCGACAGCGGGATGATGACGTTCGGGCGCGCTCAGGTTAACCGAGGAAGGCGGGAGGATCCGAGTCTGCTCGGAACCGTGCAAAAATGGGTGAAGTTCGGGGGGGTTCGGATCCCGAGGAACCGAACCCGCTCATCACTAGTGTAAACCCGAAACATATGTAGGACTATACTAGAGATGAGCGCCGGAAATTTTTCGGGTTTTGTGTTTTGGTTTTGGGTTCGGTTCCGCGGCCGTGTTTTGGGTTCGACCGCGTTTTGGCAAAACCTCACCGAATTTTTTTTGTCGGATTCGGGTGTGTTTTGGATTCGGGTGTTTTTTTCAAAAAACCCTAAAAAACAGCTTAAATCATAGAATTTGGGGGTAATTTTGATCCCAAAGTATTATTAACCTCAAAAAACATAATTTACACTCATTTTCAGCCTATTCTGAACACATCACACCTCACAATATTATTTTTAGTCCTAAAATTTGCACCGAGGTCGCTGTGTGAGTAAGATAAGCGACCCTAGTGGCCGACACAAACACCGGGCCCATCTAGGAGTGGCACTGCAGTGTCACGCAGGATGTCCCTTCCAAAAAACCCTCCCCAAACAGCACATGACGCAAAGAAAAAAAGAGGCGCAATGAGGTAGCTGTGTGAGTAAGATTAGCGACCCTAGTGGCCAACACAAACACCGGGCCCATCTAGGAGTGGCACTGCAGTGTCACGCAGGATGTCCCTTCCAAAAAACCCTCCCCAAACAGCACATGACGCAAAGAAAAAAAGAGGCGCAATGAGGTAGCTGACTGTGTGAGAAAGATAAGCGACCCTAGTGGCCGACACAAACACCGGGCCCATCTAGGAGTGGCACTGCAGTGTCACGCAGGATGTCCCTTCCAAAAAACCCTCCCCAAACAGCACATGACGCAAAGAAAAAAAGAGGCGCAATGAGGTAGCTGACTGTGTGAGAAAGATAAGCGACCCTAGTGGCCGACACAAACACCGGGCCCATCTAGGAGTGGCACTGCAGTGTCACGCAGGATGTCCCTTCCAAGAAACCCTCCCCAAACAGCACATGACGCAAAGAAAAAAAGAGGCGCAATGAGGTAGCTGACTGTGTGAGAAAGATAAGCGACCCTAGTGGCCGACACAAACACCGGGCCCATCTAGGAGTGGCACTGCAGTGTCACGCAGGATGTCCCTTCCAAAAAACCCTCCCCAAACAGCACATGACGCAAAGAAAAAAAGAGGCGCAATGAGGTAGCTGTGTGAGAAAGATAAGCGACCCTAGTGGCCGACACAAACACCGGGCCCATCTAGGAGTGGCACTGCAGTGTCACGCAGGATGTCCCTTCCAAAAAACCCTCCCCAAACAGCACATGACGCAAAGAAAAAAAGAGGCGCAATGAGGTAGCTGACTGTGTGAGTAAGATTAGCGACCCTAGTGGCCGACACAAACACCGGGCACATCTAGGAGTGGCACTGCAGTGTCACGCAGGATGTCCCTTCCAAAAAACCCTCCCCAAACAGCACATGACGCAAAGAAAAAAAGAGGCGCAATGAGGTAGCTGTGTGAGTAAGATTAGCGACCCTAGTGGCCGACACAAACACCGGGCCCATCTAGGAGTGGCACTGCAGTGTCACGCAGGATGTCCCTTCCAAAAAACCCTCCCCAATCAGCACATGATGCAAAGAAAAAGAAAAGAAAAAAGAGGTGCAAGATGGAATTATCCTTGGGCCCTCCCACCCACCCTTATGTTGTATAAACAAAACAGGACATGCACACTTTAACCAACCCATCATTTCAGTGACAGGGTCTGCCACACGACTGTGACTGATATGACGGGTTGGTTTGGACCCCCCCCCAAAAAAGAAGCAATTAATCTCTCCTTGCACAAACTGGCTCTACAGAGGCAAGATGTCCACCTCATCTTCACCCTCCGATATATCACCGTGTACATCCCCCTCCTCACAGATTATCAATTCGTCCCCACTGGAATCCACCATCTCAGCTCCCTGTGTACTTTGTGGAGGCAATTGCTGCTGGTCAATGTCTCCGCGGAGGAATTGATTATAATTCATTTTAATGAACATCATCTTCTCCACATTTTCTGGATGTAACCTCGTACGCCGATTGCTGACAAGGTGAGCGGCGGCACTAAACACTCTTTCGGAGTACACACTTGTGGGAGGGCAACTTAGGTAGAATAAAGCCAGTTTGTGCAAGGGCCTCCAAATTGCCTCTTTTTCCTGCCAGTATAAGTACGGACTGTGTGACGTGCCTACTTGGATGCGGTCACTCATATAATCCTCCACCATTCTATCAATGTTGAGAGAATCATATGCAGTGACAGTAGACGACATGTCCGTAATCGTTGTCAGGTCCTTCAGTCCGGACCAGATGTCAGCATCAGCAGTCGCTCCAGACTGCCCTGCATCACCGCCAGCGGGTGGGCTCGGAATTCTGAGCCTTTTCCTCGCACCCCCAGTTGCGGGAGAATGTGAAGGAGGAGATGTTGACAGGTCGCGTTCCGCTTGACTTGACAATTTTGTCACCAGCAGGTCTTTCAACCCCAGCAGACCTGTGTCTGCCGGAAAGAGAGATCCAAGGTAGGCTTTAAATCTAGGATCGAGCACGGTGGCCAAAATGTAGTGCTCTGATTTCAACAGATTGACCACCCGTGAATCCTTGTTAAGCGAATTAAGGGCTGCATCCACAAGTCCCACATGCCTAGCGGAATCGCTCCGTGTTAGCTCCTTCTTCAATGCCTCCAGCTTCTTCTGCAAAAGCCTGATGAGGGGAATGACCTGACTCAGGCTGGCAGTGTCTGAACTGACTTCACGTGTGGCAAGTTCAAAGGGCATCAGAACCTTGCACAACGTTGAAATCATTCTCCACTGCACTTGAGACAGGTGCATTCCATCTCCTATATCGTGCTCAATTGTATAGGCTTGAATGGCCTTTTGCTGCTCCTCCAACCTCTGAAGCATATAGAGGGTTGAATTCCACCTCGTTACCACTTCTTGCTTCAGATGATGGCAGGGCAGGTTCAGTAGTTTTTGGTGGTGCTCCAGTCTTCTGTACGTGGTGCCTGTACGCCGAAAGTGTCCCGCAATTTTTCTGGCCACCGACAGCATCTCTTGCACGCCCCTGTCGTTTTTTAAAAAATTCTGCACCACCAAATTCAAGGTATGTGCAAAACATGGGACGTGCTGGAATTTGCCCATATTTAATGCACACACAATATTGCTGGCGTTGTCCGATGCCACAAATCCACAGGAGAGTCCAATTGGGGTAAGCCATTCCGCGATGATCTTCCTCAGTTGCCGTAAGAGGTTTTCAGCTGTGTGCGTATTCTGGAAAGCGGTGATACAAAGCGTAGCCTGCCTAGGAAAGAGTTGGCGTTTGCGAGATGCTGCTACTGGTGCCGCCGCTGCTGTTCTTGCGGCGGGAGTCCATACATCTACCCAGTGGGCTGTCACAGTCATATAGTCCTGACCCTGCCCTGCTCCACTTGTCCACATGTCCGTGGTTAAGTGGACATTGGGTACAACTGCATTTTTTAGGACACTGGTGAGTCTTTTTCTGACGTCCGTGTACATTCTCGGTATCGCCTGCCTAGAGAAGTGGAACCTAGATGGTATTTGGTAACGGGGGCACACTGCCTCAATAAATTGTCTAGTTCCCTGTGAACTAACGGCGGATACCGGACGCACGTCTAACACCAACATAGTTGTCAAGGACTCAGTTATCCGCTTTGCAGTAGGATGACTGCTGTGATATTTCATCTTCCTCGCAAAGGACTGTTGAACAGTCAATTGCTTACTGGAAGTAGTACAAGTGGGCTTACGACTTCCCCTCTGGGATGACCATCGACTCCCAGCGGCAACAACAGCAGCGCCAGCAGCAGTAGGCGTTACACGCAAGGATGCATCGGAGGAATCCCAGGCAGGAGAGGACTCGTCAGACTTGCCAGTGACATGGCCTGCAGGACTATTGGCATTCCTGGGGAAGGAGGAAATTGACACTGAGGGAGTTGGTGGGGTGGTTTGCGTGAGCTTGGTTACAAGAGGAAGGGATTTACTGGTCAGTGGACTGCTTCCGCTGTCACCCAAAGTTTTTGAACTTGTCACTGACTTATTATGAATGCGCTGCAGGTGACGTATAAGGGAGGATGTTCCGAGGTGGTTAACGTCCTTACCCCTACTTATTACAGCTTGACAAAGGGAACACACGGCTTGACACCTGTTGTCCGCATTTCTGGTGAAATACCTCCACACCGAAGAGCTGATTTTTTTGGTATTTTCACCTGGCATGTCAACGGCCATATTCCTCCCACGGACAACAGGTGTCTCCCCGGGTGCCTGACTTAAACAAACCACCTCACCATCAGAATCCTCCTGGTCAATTTCCTCCCCAGCGCCAGCAACACCCATATCCTCCTCATCCTGGTGTACTTCAACACTGACATCTTCAATCTGACTATCAGGAACTGGACTGCGGGTGCTCCTTCCAGCACTTGCAGGGGGCATGCAAATAGTGGAAGGCGCATGCTCTTCACGTCCAGTGTTGGGAAGGTCAGGCATCGCAAACGACACAATTGGACTCTCCTTGTGGATTTGGGATTTCAAAGAACGCACAGTTCTTTGCGGTGCTTTTGCCAGCTTGAGTCTTTTCAGTTTTCTAGCGAGAGGCTGAGTGCTTCCATCCTCATGTGAAGCTGAACCACTAGCCATGAACATAGGCCAGGGCCTCAGCCGTTCCTTGCCACTCCGTGTGGTAAATGGCATATTGGCAAGTTTACGCTTCTCCTCCGACAATTTTATTTTAGGTTTTGGAGTCCTTTTTTTTCTGATATTTGGTGTTTTGGATTTGACATGCTCTGTACTATGACATTGGGCATCGGCCTTGGCAGACGACGTTGCTGGCATTTCATCGTCTCGGCCATGACTAGTGGCAGCAGCTTCAGCACGAGGTGGAAGTGGATCTTGATCTTTCCCTAATTTTGGAACCTCAACTTTTTTGTTCTCCATATTTTATAGGCAGAACTAAAAGGCACCTCAGGTAAACAATGGAGATGGATGGATTGGATACTAGTATACAATTATGGACGGACTGCCACGGTTAGGTGGTATAAAAAAACCACGGTTAGGTGGTATATATTATAATAATAATACAATTATGGATGGACGGACTGCCTGCCGACTGCCGACACAGAGGTAGCCACAGCCGTGAACTACCGCACTGTACACTGGTTGATAAAGAGATAGTAGTATACTCGTAACAACTAGTATGACACTATGACGACGGTATAAAGAATGAAAAAAAAACCACGGTTAGGTGGTATATATTATAATAATAATACAATTATGGATGGACGGACTGCCTGCCGACTGCCGACACAGAGGTAGCCACAGCCGTGAACTACCGCACTGTACACTGGTTGATAAAGAGATAGTAGTATACTCGTAACAACTAGTATGACACTATGACGACGGTATAAAGAAAGAAAAAAAAATACCACAGTTAGGTGGTATATATTATAATAATAATACAATTATGGATGGACGGACTGCCTGCCGACTGCCGACACAGAGGTAGCCACAGCCGTGAACTACCGCACTGTACACTGGTTGATAAAGAGATAGTAGTATACTCGTAACAACTAGTATGACACTATGACGACGGTATAAAGAATGAAAAAAAAACCACGGTTAGGTGGTATATATTATAATAATAATACAATTATGGATGGACGGACTGCCTGCCGACTGCCGACACAGAGGTAGCCACAGCCGTGAACTACCGCACTGTACACTGGTTGATAAAGAGATAGTAGTATACTCGTAACAACTAGTATGACACTATGACGACGGTATAAAGAATGAAAAAAAAACCACGGTTAGGTGGTATATATTATAATAATAATACAATTATGGATGGACGGACTGCCTGCCGACTGCCGACACAGAGGTAGCCACAGCCGTGAACTACCGCACTGTACACTGGTTGATAAAGAGATAGTAGTATACTCGTAACAACTAGTATGACACTATGACGACGGTATAAAGAATGAAAAAAAAACCACGGTTAGGTGGTATATATTATAATAATAATACAATTATGGATGGACGGACTGCCTGCCGACTGCCGACACAGAGGTAGCCACAGCCGTGAACTACCGCACTGTACACTGGTTGATAAAGAGATAGTAGTATACTCGTAACAACTAGTATGACACTATGACGGTATAAAGAATGAAAAAAAAACCACGGTTAGGTGGTATATATTATAATAATAATACAATTATGGATGGACGGACTGCCTGCCGACTGCCGACACAGAGGTAGCCACAGCCGTGAACTACCGCACTGTACACTGGTTGATAAAGAGATAGTAGTATACTCGTAACAACTAGTATGACACTATGACGACGGTATAAAGAAAGAAAAAAAAATACCACGGTTAGGTGGTATATATTGTAATACAATTATGGATGGACGGACTGCCTGCCGAGTTCCGACTGCCGACACAGAGGTAGCCACAGCCGTGAACTACCGCACTGTACTGTGTCTGCTGCTAATATAGACTGGTTGATAAAGAGATAGTATACAATACATACAACAATATACTACTATACTGGTGGTCAGGCACTGGTCACCACTAGTCACACTGGCAGTGGCACTCCTGCAGCAAAAGTGTGCACTGTTTAATTTTAAATTAATATAATATTATGTACTCCTGGGGGCTCCTGCTATAACAACCTGCAGTGCTCCCCAGTCTCCCCCACAATTATTATAAGCTTTGCCTTTTATACATTGATGTGCAGCACACTGGGCTGAGCTGAGTGCACACAGACTGAGTCACACTGTGTGACTGGCTGCTGCTGTGTATCGTTTTTTTTCAGGCAGAGAACGGATATAGCAGAGAACGGATATATTATATTAAAATAAATAAAAGTTAACTAACAACAACTGCACTGGTCACTGTGGTAAACTCTGTCTGACTCTGCACAATCTCTCTCTCTCTTCTAATCTAATTTCTAATGGAGAGGACGCCAGCCACGTCCTCTCCCTATCAATCTCAATGCACGTGTGAAAATGGCGGCGACGCGCGGCTCCTTATATAGAATCCGAGTCTCGCGAGAATCCGACAGCGTCATGATGACGTTCGGGCGCGCTCGGGTTAACCGAGCAAGGCGGGAGGATCCGAGTCTGCTCGGACCCGTGAAAAAAACATGAAGTTCGTGCGGGTTCGGTTTCAGAGAAACCGAACCCGCTCATCTCTAGACTATACTACATTAAAACTATCTTTTCCTGCAAATGAACTGTCTCTGGAGTGCCGCCTACTTTGTACTGCATGTTGAGCTTTACTGCACCAAGGAGGGTACCAGAGCAAGGTATTTGGCTGTAAGCTTACTTTAGTGCTGGGACTGGATTGCATATATATATATATGTATGTGTACAAAAGAAGCTGGCAGCGCCACAGATGTAGTATCAAAGGTGTAAACGACAGTATTAGGAAAAAAGTGTTCTGAAATAATTACCAAAAGATATATATGTTACCTGGAGGACACTCCCTATAAACAATTAGGGCGTCAGCTTATGAACCTCAAAAAACATATAGGCACTGGTATATATGCCTAGAAATTAGAAAATGGTGCAGGGGGATGAGGTTTGCAAGCGACCAAAGGTGTCGAATTAATAGTGTAAAAACCAGGTGTTCTATAAATATATAATATTTAATTTCAGAAGACAACACACTAAAAAAAAGGGGGGGGGGTATTTCATAAAATATTAAAATATTAACAATTTTCCAAAAATGCAGCCTAATCAATAAAATCTGGTATAAAAGAGCAGAGGTGAAACTAAAAAATGTAAACACATATACCAAAAATTATTAAAAGGTACATAAAAACATGAGAAGTAGGTACAAAATCTACAGGATAAAAGGTAAAAAGGAGTAAAAATTGGGAGAGTGGTAGCTTAACTTCAATAGTAGAGGTATAATCAGAGTAGCACCCAACGCGTTTCGTCCCTCATGGACTTCATCAAGGGGTGGTGAGAGGCTAGAGACAGAACATATTTATACCTCATGGCTATGGGAGGTGTTATCAGCATCACTTCCTGTTTGTTAATTGGTGGATTGCTGTCATGTATTCAAAATACCTGTATACGCACATAAACGTGAGACTAATATAATAGGGAAGCCCACTGTTATGTTCATTCGCCAAAACGATGCCTGAGAGAGCTAGAAAGACGTATATAACATAAAAAACGAGTAAGTCCGTCAACTTCCGGTCCGGACTGTGTGGAACGTCTTATCCGCCCCACTTCCGCCCCTCTTCCGGCGGCATTAGATCCGTTATGCGCATGCGCCGGCTGGGCACCGTGCGGTAGAGATCTCTGGTATACTGTCACTTTCGAGGGCGGCGGCCATCTTTTTGGTTATCCAAAATGGGATACAGTCCTGCTGCGGGTAGAGATCTCTGGTATACTGTCACTTTCGAGGGCGGCGGCCATATTTTTGGTTATCCAAAATGGGATACAGTCCTGCTGCGGGTAGAATCCATGTGCTGCGGTCTAGATAATTCAATGTTCTAGTGCGCACTGCAAAGGTTTAAATATGTGTGAACCTTTGGAGTAATTTTGCATATTGATGGTGCGTCTCCCCGTGGGATACATAAAAAACGAAAAGGAGAAAAAGGCATATAAATAGATGGTGATAGTAGGCATAAGTAAGTTCCATAACAGATGAATACGGCATTATGAGAGATGCAGACGGATGATAATTAAAGTGGATAGATAGTGCCACTACGGGACATGCTATGGAGATAAAAAATATATGCAAACAATACAAAATATATATATATAGAAAACCATATATGTATATGAAATACATTTAAAATCATATAATATATATGAGCAGGGATGGGAAAGAATGGATAATAGTCCTGCTAGGAAAAACGGGAACAGCAAATATTAATTAGGTACCGCGTCGTGAAGAAAGTGCCAAAGTGATGTGGACAAGACATCATCCATAAGCTTCCGAGATATCCCAAAGATGTTCCCTTAGCACCTCCAGATTTACAACACCCGGTCTCCCAAGGAGGTCTCCCATCCTTGTACTGACCGGGCCCAACCTTGCTTAGCTTCCAAGATCGGACGGTGTTGGGCGTCCCCAAGGAGGTATGGTTGTAATGTATAGGGCTGGGTTAGAGACGAGGTCTCTCAAAGCCAATGGACAACATAATGAACTCACAGACGGCAAAGAGGATATACTATTAAATACTGGACATCATAGCAAAGAGGAGGTATATAAGCTCCTATTGAGAGAGTGTGATTTTTAGCGTATTTGTGCCATGAGAGCTAGGGAAGTTCCCACTGGGTTCACCACGCTCCTGGTATTCCCTGGAAGTCTCCCATCCAGGTACTGGCCAGGTCGAGTTTTTATAGGATAGGCCCAAAAAGGGTGAGCAGTGCAGTGTTCGTGTCGAAAAAAAGGGTTTTTTTTTGAGAGAGGCAGGAGTGAAACATAAGGAAAAGGATTTCTTACATCACAGGAACGGTGCTATCTCGTACCCTTCATTGAAGCCATCCGGATGGAGCGTATTCAGTTCGTATATCCAATACATCTCCCTCCTGGAAAGGAGATTCGAAAGGTCTCCTCCTCTATCTCCCAGCGCTACCAGTTCAATCCCTTTGTACGTTAGTGCCTCTGGATCCGAGTTGTGACAAAGGTTGAAGTGTTTGGATACTGCATGGGTGAGGACTTTGTTCTTGATATTCCTGACGTGTTCCTGGATACGTATTTTAAGGGGTCTCTTGGTTTTCCCAATATACTTTATTTTGCAGGAACACTCCAGAAGGTAGATCACCGATGGGGTATTACAATTGATGAATTGTTTGATCCGATAGTCCTTATTTGTTTTGCCATTGTGGAATGATTTCCTGTTCGGATGGAGATACCTACAAATACTGCACCGACCACATTTGAAGCTTCCTACACATTTACGCATCATGCTTACGACTTCTGGATTCCTCAGCATACTTGGGGCTATTAGGTCTTTCAAACTCCTGGATTTGCGAAAGACCATCTTAGGCTCTTTAGTGAGGTAGTCTTTAAGTATAGGGTCCATAAGTAAAATATTCCAGTGCTTCTTGAGGACATCCTTAATAAGGTTCTCATGTCTGCTGTACGTAGTAATAAACTTGACTGTTTCCTCCTTGATGTCCTTGGGTGTGTACTTTAGAAGGTCCCTCCTTTCTAAAACTTTAGTCTTGATGGTAGCTTCTTCTAGAAGTCGGGACGGGTACCCCTTTTCCTTAAATCTTCCTTTGTACACTTCAAGTTGTTGATCTCTGTCCTCCATCTTCTTGCAATTCTGCGCTATTCTATTAAATTGGGAGAGGGGGATATTGTCCTTCCATTGTTGCCGGTGATTACTTCTATAGTGAACGTAACTATTCATATCCACCTTCTTAATGTAATTGCTTGTGATGATTTCCTCTCCTGAGTGTGTTAAAACAAGATCCAGGAACTCGATCCGTTCTATATTCTCATTGGCCGTAAACTTGAGGTTCATGGTGTTGTCCGAAATGTAAGTTAAAAATTCTTTAAAACTCAACTGATCTCCCTCCCAAATTATTAGAATATCATCTATATAGCGTTTGTAAAAAATGATATTCTGTTGGTATGGGTGGTTGGTAAAAATGTATTCGTTCTCCCATTGTCCCATAAACAGGTTAGCAAAACTAGGTGTGAAGATAGTGCCCATGGCTGTTCCACATGTTTGGAGATAAAACCCATCTAAAAATGTAAAATAATTATGTTTAAGTATAAAATTCATGAGCTCACATAAAAATAGTCTATGATCTTCTGTAATTTGAGGGTCCAAAATTAGGAAGTTGTTGCATGCCTCGATGCCCTTTTCATGCTCTATGCAGGTATATAAAGATTGCACATCAATTGTGGCCCACCTGTAGGTATCCTTCCATTGTAGTGGTTCCAAAAGGTTCAGGACCGATGTGGTATCCTTAAGAAAAGCCGGCAGTTCCATCACATATTTCCTCAGGAATATGTCCACATATTCTGACAGATGTGAAGTCAGAGAGTCAATACCTGCCACTATTGGCCTACCAGGGGGGTTGTCCAAAGATTTATGTACTTTTGGGAGAAAGTAAAATATGTTATATACGTCTTTCTAGCTCTCTCATGCATCGTTTTGGCGAATGAACATAACAGTGGGCTTCCCTATTATATTAGTCTCACGTTTATGTGCGTATACAGGTATTTTGAATACATGACAGCAATCCACCAATTAACAAACAGGAAGTGATGCTGATAACACCTCCGATAGCCATGAGGTATAAATATGTTCTGTCTCTAGCCTCTCACCACCCCTTGATGAAGTCCATGAGGGACGAAATGCGTTGGGTGCTACTCTGATTATACCTCTACTATTGAAGTTAAGCTACGACTCTCCCAATTTTTACTCCTTTTTACCTTTTATCCTGTAGATTTTGTACCTACTTCTCATGTTTTTATGTACCTTTTAATAATTTTTGGTATATGTGTTTAAATTTTTTAGTTTCACCTCTGCTCTTTTATACCAGATTTTATTGATTAGGCTGCATTTTTGGAAAATTGTTTATATTTTAATATTTTATGAAATACCCCCCCCCCTTTTTTTTTAGTGTGTTGTCTTCTGAAATTAAATATTATATATTTATAGAACACCTGGTTTTTACACTATTAATTCGACACCTTTGGTCGCTTGCAAACACCTCATCCCCCTGCACCATATATATATATATATATATATATATATGTTAGGCGAGCCCGGATTTCTCGCCAGACTCTGAAACCAGAAGGAGGCAAAATTTCATCATACCGTTGTCAGTTTCTCGCGGGTTTTGGATACCATATAAGGAGCCACGCATCACTGCCATTTTGACTCCAGTCCTGGAGAGGGTAGCGAGAGGATGTGTCTCCTTAGTGTTTGTGCGGGAAAGTGGCGTGGGATGTGGGGTGGCGACCTGCTCTTTTGTATCATTCCAGTGGTGCTGTCTTGTACTGCCATAAATCCAGTGCTGCTGTATAAGTCCAGTCCAGTGGTGCTGTCTTGTACTGCATCAGTCCAGTGGTGGTGCCTTGTGCTGCCATAAATCCAGTGCTGCTGCATAAGTCCAGTCCAGTGGTGCTGTCTTGTGCTGCATCTGTCCAGTGGTGGTGTCTTGTGCTACCATAAATCCAGTGCTGCTGTATAAGTCCAGTCCAGTGGTGCTGTCTTGTAATGCATCAGTCCAGTGGTGGTGCCTTGTGCTGCCATAAATCCAGTGCTGCTGCATAAGTCCAGTCCAGTGGTGCTGTCTTGTACTGCATCTGTCCAGTGGTGCTGTCTTGTCCTGCCAGAAGTCCAGCGGTGGTGTCATGTGCTGTATATAATTTACTCCAAATAAAATTGATATATACTTATATTATTATCCAAGTAATTTTTACAGGGCTTGCCCTGTGTGGTGTAGGGGTACGCTCTCCTGTGCTGCATATTGTTACTATAATAATAACTCCAAATAAAAGGGTTATTATTATCCAAATTATTTTTAAAGGGTTTGCCCTGTGTTTGTGGTTTAGGGGTACGCTTGCCTGTGCTGTATATTATTATATTAGCTCCAAATAAAAGGGTTATTATTATCCAAATTATTTTTAAAGGGTTTGCCCTGTGTTTGTGGTTTAGGGGTACGCTTGCCTGTGCTGTATATTATTATATTAGCTCCAAATAAAGGGTTATTATTATCCAAATTATTTTTACAGGGTTTGCCCAGTGTGGTGTAGGGGTACGCACGCCTATCCTGCATATTATTATAACTCCAAATAAAAGGGTTATTATTAGCCAAATTATTTTTACAGGGTATGCCCTGTGTGGTATAGGGGTACACTTGCCTGTGCTGCATATAACTCCAAATAAAGGGTTATTATCAAAATGATTTTTAAAGGGTTTGCCTTGTGTGTGTGTTGTTTAGGGGTACGCTCGTCTGTGCTGCATATTATTATAATAGCTCCAAATAAAGGGTTATTATTATCCAAATGATTTTTGCAGTGTTTGCCCTGTGTGGTGTAGGGGTACGCTCACCTGTGCTGCATATTATTATAATAGCTCCAAATAAAAGGGTTATTATTATCCAAATGATTTTTGCAGTGTTTGCCCTGTGTGGTGGAGGGGTACGCTCGCCTGTGCTGCATATTATTATAACTACAAATAAAAAGGTTATTATTATCCAAATTAATTTTACAGGCTTTGCTGTGTGTGTGTGTGTGTGTGTGTGTGTGTGTGTGTGTGTGTGTGTGTGTGTGTGTGTGTGTGTGTGTGTGTGTGGTTTATGGGTATGCTATCCTGTGCCACCAATATTGTGCGTGTATTACATCTGGGCAAATTCCAGCATGACCCATGTTTTGCACATACAATTAATGTGGTAGTGCAGAATTTTTTGAGAAGTTACAGGGGCATGCAGGAGATGCTGTTGGTGTGCGGAAAAATTGCGGGCCACTTTTGACATTCAGACACTCCTACATGGGCCAGGTGTTTGTGCCGCACACTTGTGACGCTCAGCTACCTCACTGCACCTCTTTTTCTTCTTTGCATCATGTGCTGTTTGGGGCCTAATTTTTTAAATCTGCCATCCTGTCTGACAATTCAGTGCCACTCCTAGATGGGCCAGGTGTTTGTGCCTCACACTTGTGTTGCTTAGCTTAGCCATCCAGCTACCTCATTGCACCTCTTTTTCTTCTTTGCATGATGTGCTATTTGGGGCCTAGTTTTTAAATCTGCTATCCTGTCTGCCACTCCAGTGCCACTCCTAGATGGGCCAGGTGTTTGTGCCGCACACTTGCGTCACCTAGCAAAGTCATCCAGCTACCTCAGTGCAAACTTGTGGCCTAAAAACAATATTGTGAGGAGTTCAGAATAGACTGGAAATGAGTTAAAATAAATGTTATTGAGTTTAATAATACTGTAGGATCAAAATTACCCACAAATTCTGTGATTTCAGCTTTTTTTTTTTTTTTAAATCATCCAGATCCAAAACCAAAACCCAAAAGGGTGGTTTTGTCAAAACCAATCCAGATCCAAAACACGAGCGGGGATCCAGATCCAAAACCAAAACACAAAACACGAAAAGTGCACGCTGCACATCTCTCTCTCTCTATATATATATATATATATATATGTAACAGGTAGGTATTGTGGAATGTTGTTGTGAGTGCAGGTGTTGGTGGACGTACCTGGATTCTTTACCCGGGATCACCTCTTGGACTGGATCTTACTTCCCGAACTCTAGGCAGAGGGACAAAGAACCCCAACCCCGGAGGACCCAACACAATAGTCACCACACATTCGGACGGTGACAAATATTTTTATTTAGCTGCAAGGAGGGTTGGTCACCGCTAAGATTTAACTTGGGTTAGTTTTCAAGATAAACAACAATTACCATTACAAGTAATTCAATTCAAGTAAATTGATAAATGGAGTGTACAATCTACCACTTGAGTACAATTTCAAAGACATTCAATTCGAATGGCATACATCGAAGGAACAGTTACTAATTTGCTGTAAGTTTTTGTCCAATATAATTCACTATGACTTCAGTAGTTTCCACGGTGGCAATCTGATGCCCCTCAGTAAAAGTGCCTAGAACTGCGCCTATAGGCCCTTGGATATATGCAGTTATCTAAGGTGAGGCTTATCTTAAATCAAAGGAGGTATCCGTCCCTGTGGAAACCAGTGCAGCTCCTAATCTGCTGACCAGAGGGATCCCTGTGCTAGTTCAATAGGTGAGCAGCAAGAGGTCAAAGTATATAACTATAGTCCCGTTGCACACAAAGACTGCAAATGCCAATAAAGACTGCAAGTGAGGGCAGTTTGAATAGTAAGCCTAATCAGTCATGCAGAGGTCTGCTCAATTTGCACTGGCACAGTATAATCTCTATTACTTTTTGCAAGCAGGTTAGAGATGACTGTAATCCGCAGTTAGTGTAAAAGGATGCAGTTCACCTACTTGTAAAGCAGGTAACATGCAACAGGGCAGCGTTAAGCAGTAAAGGGGAAGAAGCACAAACTGTAGCAGAAATAATGGCAGAAAGGATTTTCTGAACAGAGGCTTTTATCAGACTCCAACTGTATAAGTGAAAGTAGCTCCTGCATACCTCCCAACTGTCCCGATTTTGGCGGGACAGTCCCGTTTTTCACGGTCTGTCCCGCTGTCCCACCCGCGGGTCGCAGTGTCCCGTGGGTGGGGGGGCAGTTTGGAGATCCCCCCTGTCACTCGCTGCTCTGTGGAGAGCAGCGATGAATAGATGCTGTGCGCATGTGCACAGCGTCTATTCACGGTAGAGAGGGACAGGGGGCATGACCAGCAGCTCTCACAGCGCTGTTCATGCCCCCATAATGCCAAAAACAGGGGCGTGGCTTGCAATGTGGCACTTGCCGTAAGGCCATGCCCCTTTCCGTTAGGCCACACCCCTTAAAATCGGTCACGCACCGAAGGCGCGCGATGCTGTCCCTCCTCCACTCACATCAAAGTTGGGAGGTATGCTCCTGTTATGTATGACTCTTCCTAAGGCTGGTGCTTCGAGGTAAAGAACACAGGCTTGTTGCCTGGGAGTTTTTATGCCCACCATTGTAGCTGTGCCTGAGTCCCTAAATGTGACTGATAAGTCTCTAGCACCTTGTCACAATACAGCTGAGATGTCTCTCCTCATGGGCTCACACTGTCTGGCTGTGTGGATGGAAGGGTAGTGGCAGTTCAATACAGTCCTGTGTGGGTAAAAGCCATATACTGACAGGAAATGTTTCTCTGACTGATAGGGAAACTTAGAAGCGTTAGCGGGGTGGCTGCATAAAGTCTCTCTCTGACTGGAACCCTGTGTTTAGCTGGCTGATAAGGGTAATTGAAGCTGGCTATTACATGCCCTGGTTGTTACTGACAGTATAAGTACCTCTCTCTTTTTCCCCTCTCTGTTCTCTGGTACTTAGCTCTCTCAGAAACTCTACCAGTGACTGACAGTCTGCAATGCCCCAAGTCAGTTGTTTTACTTCTCACGCTGACCGGTGGACACAGGTTACACATTGCCCCTTCCTTCCAATTCCCTGTCTTGTTTTCCACAGCTGTCTGCAGGGATGCTCTGTCAAGTGCGTGCAATGATTCCTCTCCACAGTGCTCTCTATCACAACCGGTCTCTCACACCACTGTGCATGATGGACCGGTTGCCCTCTCCTCAGCGCACAGTCCTCCTCACGGCAGGGCAGACCAGCAGCGTTCCTCCCTGCTGTCTCCTCAGATCACCTCAGGGAACTCTCAGTGGAAACTCTGCCTCCTCCTCTTCCCGCTCTGCACCACCCAATCGGCAGCATCGATTCACCCTGCTCTGCAGGTCTGCACCTGGGTCCTAGCGCTCCACAAATTGCTGTCCTTTGGTTGCTGGCATTGCCTAGCAACCTAAGCAAGAAGAAGCTGTTAACCCTTTTAGCTGCACTGTGCCGGCTAGTGAAAAGTAAGGGTTCCTTTTAGGGAAAATTTAGGTGTCTCACCCAGGTTGTCTCCAGTATATGGGTGATGGTACCTAAATAGCCACATATATCCCCATAAATCCAAGTTAACATGATATCCATGTCAGAGTGTTATATATCCCTGAACTGTTTAAAAAGCATTTATTTAGACATTGGCACATTGGTGGCCACTGCTATGAGAGACTAGAAGCCACACATGCTGTGAATCGAAGGTCTGCAAGGCCAGTGCCACAAGCCCCCAGCAGAAATATAGGACCGGTCCTCATGCTGGGATACAGGGTTGGTTTCATGGCCACTCTCAAAGCAGTTTAAAGGGGCTGTCGGCTGCCACTGCCGGCCAGACTGCAGTTCCCTCCTTCAATCATTCACCCCCCTTCATGTCCTGAGCTATAAACCTGTACTATAAGCATGTGGCCAGGCACAGGAAGGTTGAAGCCACTGAGGGAGCTCAGACTGTCATATCCCTTATCTGTGCTTACCTCTCTACTCTCTGATGCTGCTAAGCAATAAGAACTAATCTGGAACTGTAACATTAGAGCAGCAGCCAGGGAGATGCAGATGCGTAAGTATGGTAATGGATGCGTGGGTATCCTAAGGTGGGGCTATACCTCACATGCAGCAGTAACATCATGTGTCCAAGTGCCGACAGCTGGTTTTGACTGCAGCAATAGGACGGGTGTGGGACTAAAAACTGCCATGGCCAGTGGCTAGGAGGTGGAGAGGACCTGTAGACCTTGGTGGCGGCATATGTGTAGACGGCCTGCTCCTGTGTGAGAGGTGCAGCTGCTGTGTGGTGGTGCCTGCAGCCGTGCAGGTGTAGACTCGGTACTCACCAGGCGCCGCTCTCTCTCACCTTCAGGTACCGGAACCTTCAACGGACCTGGAATTCTTCAGTCGGATCCGGACACGGCGATTCCCTCTCGGAGCTGACCGACGACCGAGCTGAGGAGAGAATAATTTACCTTAAAGGGGGTATCGACCCTTCTTCCACTGGAACAGGGGATACCCCAGGGGTGACCGCGACCTTCACCGGTTGGGTGAATGGTCATCACCGGCACAAAGCCTCAGCCACCCAGATTTCACACACTCGCGCTCTCGCACGTAGTGTGATGAAAAGGATTCTCACGTCCGTGAGCAATCCAGATTCCGGCGCTCGGGGACAGACAAGGGACAAACTCACACAGATGTTACTCACCGTCAGTTTCGCACTGCGAACGTCTTCTTCTCTTACAGGTCCCTGTAAGGAGATAAACAAACAAGCAAACAGCCGTGCAGGGCCTAACTCTAACCTAGTGTCACACCCTATACTAACTACAACGGCAGAGCCCTCAAACTAGCTCTGTGGGTGTGGTGCAACAAAACTAACACACTTAACGAGCTCACACATCGCCCCGCACGGTAACATACATCACGATACACAATGCAAGCGACGGTACGGTCCCTTTATCTACCCGACTCAGAACACCCAGTAGTGGGGGCCGCACAGCTCACCCACCTACCGTACTCTCTCCTTAGGGGCTCAGGCCGAGCGGGCCTGCCTACTTAACACCTCAGGGTGGCCTGGGCCTAGCGCCCAGGGCCACCTGTACTCACCTCGGGGAAACACTGATTCACTGGGCCTAGCGCCCCCTAACTGCACACAGGCCGGAGGCCTGACTTCGCCCACGGGCCTAGCGCCCGCCTAACTTGCTGCCCGTTGGGTGACCTGGGCCTTGTGCCCAAGGTCACCTTATCGTATCCCTAATCGGCCAAAATACACCCCCGGGCCTAATGCCCGCCTAACTGTGCCACAGGGAGGGTGGCTTGGGCCTAATGCCCAAACCACCTAATAAAATAGTGACCCCCAAACTCCTATCTGCGCCCCAGGCCTAGTGCCTGAATTGTGCCCTCGGGCCTAATGCCCGTCCCTGGTGGTCGAGGGAGGAAAAGGGGATGGGGAAGGATAGCCTCACTGAGGCCTCACCTAATCCGGGGGCCTCCGGCACCGTCTTCTGCCGCTGACCCGTCCTGGCCAGCGGCGTCGCCTCCGCTGCTCCGCGTGGACATCTTCCTGCCGCCGGACGTCTTCAGGCCTCTTCCGCGGCCACCCGAACTCCGACCGCGATGACCTCTTCTGGCTCCTCCGCGTGGCGTCTCTTCTCTTCGCGCTCTTCCGCGCGCCCCGTCCCTTCGGCTCCCGCCCGGCGTCTGACGTCAGACGCCGGGGGCGGGGCCTATGACGCGGCGAGCGCCGATTGGCTCGCCGCGTCCCTCTCTGACTGGCTGCCGCTCCGGGAGCCGCGATTGGCTCCCGGAGGGCGCCAAGATTCAAACGCCTCTGGTCCGGTGCAGGGAAAAGGGTAATCCCTGCACCGGACACCCGCCGCCACGCACCCAGCGCTGGGGACAGACAAGCTGCCCCAGCGCTGTCCCCAGCTAGGGACAGCACCACAGATGTGCCCACAGGGCACATCTCTACATTTCCCCCCCCTTTTTCCTTTGTAGTCCCTACAAAGTTCTCCACGACGTCCATTGTCCGCGGGTCAGGGAATTCCGAGGTCCCTCCGGCGAGGTTGTGTTCAAGGGTCCAGCCCGGACAGGCTGTGACCCCACATCCTCCCACCTCCAGCTCTGGGTTCCTCTTCTTCGTTCCTCCTGACCTCCATCGGTGGATCCTCTGGGGAAGTGGCATCTCCCCACGGTCGCTCAACGTGGGCCACCAAGGGGAATCTTCCTCCACGGGGACAGCAGTCCCCCACTCTTGGCCTTCCAGATCGTCTGGGACATCGTCCCTGTCTTCAGGGCATGGTACCGACCACCACCCAACAGCGGAATCCTCCGGGGCATCCATTTCCTCCCGGGCAACAGCCATCATATGTCGAATTTCCTCGTGGGGCATTTCCAAAGGTCCTGTGTCTTCCTCTGGAACGGGTCCTCCCACGGCATCGCGATCCTGTCCCCGTACGTCCGTCCACTTCGGTACTTCCGGCAGGTATTCTTGCTCCAGGACTACCTCCTCCTCTTCACGGAGGGCATTCAACTGGGAGCATGACTCCACCCGATCCTGCCAGTCACTCTCGTCGGCGCTTCCGATGCCAGAGTCGTCCTCCATCTGTTCTGGGAGGGATTCGTCGGCGGACAGCTCACCGTAGTCCGAGTCCTCCTCCACCGATACCTGGACTAGGGGACTATTTTCCTCCTCAGCGTACTTAGTCCTTTCCGCTGGCACCTCTGTTTCCTCAGCGTACTCCTTCGCTTCCGCTGGATTCTCTACTTCCTCAGCGTACTCCTTCGTTTCCGCTGGCATCTCTTGGTACCCAGGACACTCCTGTTCCGCACGTCCTGGTCGTGGACGGTTCCATCGCGGGGAGATTCCGGACGTCTCAGTCACTGGGTCTTCACGCTTTTCTTCGCAGCGTGGTCTCTTCACCTCCCAGTCGTCCACCTCCGCTTTATGCGGGAAAGGATTCTGCCTTACTGGGGTCACTTTCTTGGGACAGAGTAGGTCCGCGGCATCTTCCCAGGGGCACTCACTGGCCGCATGTCCTGGTCGCCGACACTTCCAACAAGGGAGGGCCACTGCCACCTTCTCCAAGACGGGTTCCTGGTCCACCTCCTTCACTGGGGAATCTTCACCCGTTGGTTCCTGCTCAGAGGAAATGGACACCTGCGAACTAACTTCAAGCAAGGCCTTCCGCTCCATTTCCCTGGTTTCCTCCTCCCATCTCTGGGCGCGACCATCCGCAATCATCCGGTCTTCATTCCACGGACAATCGGGAAGCGCATGTCCTCTCGCCTCGCAGAGCGCACACACAGGCTCTGCAGCCACCCGGTCCCAAAGTTGCTGACGAGACTCCGTCATCTGCTTCACCGTGGCCTCGTAGTCCGTCCTGTCTTCAGTCCATGGACATTCCAGGAGCCGATGTCGGGGATCTCCACAGCTTTCACACCGGGAATCAACCTCGTCTTCGCTCAACTCTTCGTCCCAGGGACAACTGTTGTGCTCATGCCCGTAGTTTCCGCAGAGCAAACACCAGGACTCCTTCACTTGGCCCTGCTGACGTCTTCGGTCCGCTTCCTGGACCACCTTCTTTGGGGACGTCTCTCGCCACGTACACTCGTCGGCAAAGTTCCCTGTTTGCCGACATCTCTTGCAGGGCGTCACAGCGGCCTTCTTGCGCCCCTTCTCCCGGCGCTCTTCTTTTCCATGCTGGATCGACCGCTGCACCATCTTCAGGATGTCTGCCCCAGACACCGTCACCCAGTCGCTCTGGTCCGCACACATCCGGGGGTGAGTCTTCTCCGGAGCCGTCCGCAGGGAGGTCTTCTTGGTGGCGTTCCACATCGTGTCCGTGATCCGGTCTCTTTGATCCTGCCGACTACGCCAAGTGTGAGAGGTGCGGCTGCTGTGTGGTGGTGCCTGCTGCCGTGCAGGTGTAGACTCGGTACTCACCAGGCGCCGCTCTCTCTCACCTTCAGGTACCGGAACCTTCAACGGACCTGGAATTCTTCAGTCGGATCCGGACACGGCGATTCCCTCTCGGAGCTGACCGACGACCGAGCTGAGGAGAGAATAATTTACCTTAAAGGGGGTATCGACCCTTCTCCCACTGGAACAGGGGATACCCCAGGGGTGACCGCGACCTTCACCGGTTGGGTGAATGGTCATCACCGGCACAAAGCCTCAGCCACCCAGATTTCACACACTCGCGCTCTCGCACGTAGTGTGATGAAAAGGATTCTCACGTTCGTGAGCAATCCAGATTCCGGCGCTCGGGGACAGACAAGGGACAAACTCACACAGATGTTACTCACCGTCAGTTTCGCACTGCGAACGTCTTCTTCTCTTACAGGTCCTTGTAAGGAGATAAACAAACAAGCAAACAGCCGTGCAGGGCCTAACTCTAACCTAGTGTCACACCCTATACTAACTACAACGGCAGAGCCCTCAAACTAGCTCTGTGGGTGTGGTGCAACAAAACTAACACACTTAACGAGCTCACACATCGCCCCGCACGGTAACATACATCACGATACACAATGCAAGCGACGGTACGGTCCCTTTATCTACCCGACTCAGAACACCCAGTAGTGGGGGCCGCACAGCTCACCCACCTACCGTACTCTCTCCTTAGGGGCTCAGGCCGAGCGGGCCTGCCTACTTAACACCTCAGGGTGGCCTGGGCCTAGCGCCCAGGGCCACCTGTACTCACCTCGGGGAAACACTGATTCACTGGGCCTAGCGCCCCCTAACTGCACACAGGCCGGAGGCCTGACTTCGCCCACGGGCCTAGCGCCCGCCTAACTTGCTGCCCGTTGGGTGACCTGGGCCTTGTGCCCAAGGTCACCTTATCGTATCCCTAATCGGCCAAAATACACCCCCGGGCCTAATGCCCGCCTAACTGTGCCACAGGGAGGGTGGCTTGGGCCTAATGCCCAAACCACCTAATAAAATAGTGACCCCAAACTCCTATCTGCGCCCCAGGCCTAGTGCCTGAATTGTGCCCTCGGGCCTAATGCCCGTCCCTGGTGGTCGAGGGAGGAAAAGGGGAGGGGGAAGGATAGCCTCACTGAGGCCTCACCTAATCCGGGGGCCTCCGGCACCGTCTTCTGCCGCTGACCCGTCCTGGCCAGCGGCGTCGCCTCCGCTGCTCCGCGTCCAGCCGCCGCTGGACATCTTCCTGCCGCCGGACGTCTTCAGGCCTCTTCCGCGGCCACCCGAACTCCGACCGCGATGACCTCTTCTGGCTCCTCCGCGTGGCGTCTCTCCTCTTCGCGCTCTTCCGCGCGCCCCGTCCCTTCGGCTCCCGCCCGGCGTCTGACGTCAGACGCCGGGGGCGGGGCCTATGACGCGGCGAGCGCCGATTGGCTCGCCGCGTCCCTCTCTGACTGGCTGCCGCTCCGGGAGCCGCGATTGGCTCCCGGAGGGCGCCAAGATTCAAACGCCTCTGGTCCGGTGCAGGGAAAAGGGTAATCCCTGCACCGGACACCCGCCGCCACGCACCCAGCGCTGGGGACAGACAAGCTGCCCCAGCGCTGTCCCCAGCTAGGGACAGCACCACAGATGTGCCCACAGGGCACATCTCTACACCTGAGTACAGAGTGGTAAGAGGTTGAGCCACCAGCAAGCAGCAGCCAGTGACTGGGTGTTCTGGTGACCTGCTTCACAGTGAGTTTGAGCAGCGTGCATTACAGCCAATAGGAGCCAGACAGCCAAGGAGCAGTGAGATCTAACTAGTATACACTGCACCCACAGTACACAAAGCAGAGCCTACAGAAAGCAGCTACTATAGGTGCCTCTGCAGAAGTAAATTAGAGACAGTTTTCATTTGAGTCTGAAGTTAGTTATCAGTCATAGCAGTTAGTATAGTAGTCAGGGTCTATGAACTATATGGGTATGGATCATTAGTTCAACATTAAAAAGGTTGATAGTTGATCACAGGAGGTTGTCTTTCACAATTTGAAATGAGAAAAAGGTCAACATGAGCAAAAGGTCATCATGAAAATGGCCGACACATGAAAATGTCAATATGAGCTTTTAATGTTTTTGGGGTGTCAATTTTTAGGTTTTATCACATGGACCCCCAATTAGTGTACTATGTCCCCTTGCATGTTGAGTGAAAGGTGCCTTGCTGCACTACCACTGTATTTGGCACAGGTTACCATTCCAATCGTAGGGGGTCATTCCGAGTTGTTCGCTCGGTAAAAATCTTCGCATCGCAGCGATTTTCCGCTTAATGCGCATGCGCAATGTCCGCACTGCGACTGCGCCAAGTAAATTTGCTATGCAGTTAGGAATTTTACTCACGGCTTTTTCATTGTTCTGGCGATCGTAATGTGATTGACAGGAAATGGGTGTTACTGAGCGGAAACAGGCCGTTTTATGGGCGTGTGGGAAAAAACGCTACCGTTTCCGGAAAAAACGCAGGAGTGGCTGGAGAAACGGGGGAGTGTCTGGGCGAACGCTGGGTGTGTTTGTGACGTCAAACCAGGAACGACAAGCAGTGAAATGATCACAGATGCCGAGTAAGTCTGAAGCTACTCAGAAACTGCTACGAGGTGTGTAATCGCAATATTGCGAATACATCGTTCGCAATTTTAAGATGCTAAGATTCACTCCCAGTAGGCGGCGGCTTAGCATGAGCAAATCTGCTAAAATCCGCTTGCGAGCGAACAACTCGGAATGAGGGCCGTAGTCCACATGGATGGTAAAGTATGAAAAAGTTCTAAAAATTAAAACTTTTTTTGAAAAACTCATGTCAACCATATGCTATGTTGATCTTTGTCATGTCGACCTTTTGACCATGACAACCTAATGCATGTCGACCTATAATGGTCGGCCTATTGACTGTCAACCTTTTTACTGTTGACCTAAAGACCAGATACCGAAATTTAGACAGCTCTATTGCTGTACAGTACATTGCTTAAGACCTCCTTTGAGCCATCAGCTTTTCTAGTCATCACGTGAACTAATATGAGGCTGGCAACTATTCACCAGGCAAGGTCAGCCAAGTTACCTCTTCTAGAAAGCAGACTATTAGGTAACTGCATTGTGGAGGTATTATTACAAGGAGCCGTTAGCTATCAGACTCATTGCTCAGTTCATTAGCACCATCTAGTGGCCACTATAAGCAATAGGTTACATTTTGCAGGTACTTTATAAGTACTAGCTTAGCTAAAGCTCTTAAGCCCTGTACACACTGGGTGATAGCACTGGACGATATGAATGATAACAACTTTTTTTGAAAGATCTATCGTTCATATCATCCAGTGTGTCTGTCTGATCGATTAATGATGTGCACATCCACTGTTCATTGTCATTCATCATAGGTCATAGGTCATTGGTACGGCCTCATCTAGAATACTGTATTCAGTTCTGGAGGCCATATCTTCAAAAGGATATTAATACATTAGAAACTGTACAAAGGAGGGCAACTAAAATGGTGCATGGCCTACATCACAAAACATACCCAGAAAGACTAAGAAATCTCAATATGTATAGTTTGGAGCAGAGAAGGGAAAGGGGGGACATGATAGAAACTTTCAAATATATCAAGGGTTTTAACAAAGTCCAGGAGGGAAACATTCTCCAAATGAAGAGAAGCAATAGGACACGAGGACATGCACTGAGACTGGAGGGGGGGAGGTTCAGGGGAAATTTGCAGAACAATTATTTCACAGAAAGGGTAGTGGACAAGTGGAATAGCCTCCCATCAGAGGTGGTAGAGGCTAAGACAGTAGAGCAATTTAAACATGCATGGGATAGACATAAGGATATCCTTACAAAGAAATAAGGATCAAATAAGGTTAGAGATAAAAATATTTAAAAAAAAAAAAAAAAAGGGGCAGACTAGATGGGCCAAGTGGTTCTTATCTGCCGACAAATTCTATGTTTCTACAGTATGTTTCTATCTATGGTCTACTGAACACGCAGCTCAATTTTGCACATATCATTGAACTGCATGTTCGGGGAATGCGGGGGATGACATCACTGAATGATATCGCTTAGTGTGTATGCACTATACCGTTGAACTGTATATCGTTTAACAATATAGCGCTAATCACACATATGGAGAAGTCGTTCAGTGTGTACTGGGCTATAATAATAACTGAGACTTATGGAGGAAGCATCAGGCTAAATTAGTTACAGATTGTAGATAACTCTTCTACACTGCACTGCGCTATCCTTCAGTATTAAAACAGGGAGTTGGCTAAAGGGAATACATACAGGTGACCAGCTGAAGGGATGCCGGCTGTCACTATACCAACAACGGCATCCCATCAGCTGGAATCCCGGCTACGAGGCAGTGAGTCCCCTCGCAGGCTCGCTGCACCCGCCACGCTTCAGGCCAGAGGGAAGCTTTGTTATATTCCCACTTGGGTGGTGTCATGGACCTGCCTGAGAAGAAATACCGCGCTGTGGTCGGGATTCCATCCTCCAGCATTTCAGCGTCTGTCGAGATTCTGAACGCTGGGATCCTGACAGGTGGTATATTAACTGCATCCCGGGTAAAGATCATGTGCATGGAGAACTGTAAACCCAGATAGTGGAGATATATGGATACTGTCTCTTCCTCTCTACAGTGGTGCCAATCCTCTACAAATATTGGCCCTCATTCCGAGTTGTTCGCTCGGTATTTTTCATCGCATCGCAATGAAAATCCGCTTAGTACGCATGCGCAATGTTCGCACTGCGACTGCGCCAAGTAACTTTGCTATGTAGAAAGTAATTTTACTCACGGCTTTTTCATCGCTCCGGCGATCGTAATGTGATTGACAGGAAATGGGTGTTACTGGGCGGAAACACGGCGTTTCAGGGGCGTGTGGCTGAAAACGCTACCGTTTCCGGAAAAAACGCAGGAGTGGCCGGAGAAACGGTGGGAGTGCCTGGGCGAACGCTGGGTGTGTTTATGACGTCAAACAGGAACGACAAGCACTGAACTGATCGCACAGGCAGAGTAAGTCTGAAGCTACTCTGAAACTGCTAAGTAGTTAGTAATCGCAATATTGCGAATACATCGGTCGCAATTTTAAGAAGCTAAGATTCACTCCCAGTAGGCGGCGGCTTAGCGTGTGTAACTCTGCTAAATTCGCCTTGCGACCGATCAACTCGGAATGAGGGCCCTTGTAAGGATCAATGGCTTCTATCCTTGTGTATCAATGCCTATTTCCCTATAGATTGTAAGCTTGTGAGCAGGGCCTTCCTACCTCTATGTCTGTCTGTTTTTACCCAGTTTTGTTCTATTACTGTTGTTTTAATTGTAAAGCGCAACGGAATATGCTGCGCTATATAAGAAACTGTTAATAAATAAATAGATGAATAAATAAATAATAAATGGCTTATTGAATCTGAGTATACTCTCCAGCAATTTACCTAATGGGGTTAATAAAAAAAAGTTCATAAAAATGTATTTTTTTATTTTGTTTATTATAGTTTGAAAAGTATTTTTTTATATTTAAAAATTATATTATGCACATCTGCAGAATGGATCTCCTCATCAAAACTGGGGGATACAGTAGGGTGGTACGGTTGCATGAGATATGAAGATGCCAGTTAAGTGGTTAAAGGTACACAATTTAACAGGACATTAAGGGTGGGTACATTTGAGACACAAGTAACCTAAAGGAGAGTAGGTAGATTTATCCCTTTAGAGGAGGGGGTGGTGGGCTACATACAGTACACAGAATTTTGGGAGGTGCATTCATGAGAGGGATTGTACAGCAATATTAGAAGAGAGGTAAACTACAGATTACCTTTATATGCGTCACTTCAAAATGCACAGCTAAATTTGTTGGAGATTAGGAGCGGGGAGTGGGTTTGGGGTAGTTGATACTTTCAGTCTAAGAAATAAAAATTCAGTACTACAATATTCAGGAGCAGATTGGGCTGGATAGCCACCCCGGGAAATATTCAGAAGCAGCCCTACTAGGGGCGGGGTTTGTTGAGAGGGTGGGATCTGTTGAGGGGGGTGGGGCATGCTTTGCTCAGATGCCAGAGCTTTTACAAAACTGAAACTGCCAATGTTTGTTGATAACAGGGCTCTTTTATAGGACCAAGAGTAATTCCATAAAATAGGGGTTTAAATTTAATGGTCAGGTAGGGGATAAATCAAATTCACAATTAGAGATGAAGATTTTGATATCAGAAAGGCTAAAAACTCAAAATTCAAAAAGGGTGTAAATGATTACAAATAGTTTTATTCACATATTGCATTAACAGTAAAGGCATGTGACCCAAGTTCAGTCTGGAAACTGTTTTAGGTGTGACATCAAATAAAAAAAAAAGAACATGCACTCTCATTTTCAACTCGGGTGGTCTTCAGTATGCCGGCTGTCGGGATCCTGGCGCCCAGTATACCGGCGCCGGGATCCCGACAGCCGGCATACCGACACTTATTCTCCCACGTGGGGGTCCACGACCCCCTGGAGGGAGAATAAAATAGCGTGGCGCGCATAGTGCGCCACCGTGCCCGCAAGGGGCTCATTTGCGCTCGCCACACTGTCGGTAAGCCGGCGGTCGGGCTCCCGGCGCCGGTATGCTGGTCGCCGGGAGCCCGACTGCCGGCATGCCATACTACACCCTTCCAATTCATTAGCTATGTGATAAGATTCAACTGTACCAAGAACAAAAAATAATATTTAAGAATGACCACACACAAGTTTCTAATATGTCTTTTTGCAAACATATAACAAAGCATATTGGACTGTGGGTCTATGTGAGGGGCATAATCTGCAGAAACAAACTGTGCAGGTTCTAGTGCAAAGGGGGTAATTCAGAGTTGATCGCAGCAGCAAATTTGTTAGCAGTTGGGCAAAACCATGGAGGTCATTCCGACCTGATCGCACGCAGCTGATCGCAAGGTGATTGACAGGAAGAGGCTGGACAGGCTGTAGTGATCACAAGGGCTGAGTAAGTTCAGAGCAACTCAGAAACTGCACAACATGTTTTTGCAGCGCGCTGCTGCACATGCGATTGTACACTTGCAAAGCTAAAATAAACTCCCCTGTGGGCAGCAACTATGCATTTGCATGTTTGCTAAAAACAGCTAGCGAGCGATCAACTTGGAATGACCCCCCATGTGCACTGCAGGTGTTGTAGAAGTAACATTTGCAGAGAGAGTTAGATTTGTGTGGGTTATTTTGTTTCTGGCAGACAAACAATGGTAGTTGCTTGGTCATTCCTGGAGATAATTATGTATCAGGTGCTGGAAAGGGGGAGGGGTCACAAACAAACAGACAGAGAGGGGGGGGGGGGCTTGCAAATCCCACCCCTACATTTCCCTTCAGCACACAATAAAATTGTCTGTAACCATACCTTAACCTAGCTGGTAATAGAAATTCAGAGAATTAGTTTACACATATTTGCAAACACATGTTTAAGCTGCTGAGCCACTTCAAGGATTCTCCGATGTCAGCAGTCCTAACTACATAATAGCAGTGCCCACATAGGGCCATGTAATTTGTCACAGTAGGCCTCATGATAAAGGCTATTACTAAAACACATCCAGACAGAGAGCTAACTTACCCAGGAGCCACCCCCAGGATCTCCCATTGGCACTACAAGGAACAGCATGCCTTCAAAATGCTGCTCCCATTCAATGCCTCTCACACACAAGCAGACAAACAATGGTAGTTGCTCGGTCATTCCTGGAGATAATTATGTATCAAGTGCTGGAAAGCGGGAGGGGTCACAGACAAACAGACAGAGAGGGGGGTTGCAAATCCCACCCCTACATTTCCTTTCAGCACGCTAAAAATTATTTGTAACCATACCTTAACCTATCTGGTAATAGAAATTCAGAGAATTAGTTTACACATGTTTGCAAACACATGTTTAAGCTGCTGAGCCACTTCAAGGATTCTCAGATGTCAGCAGTCCTAACACTACATAATAGCAGTGCCCACATAGGGCCATGTAATTTGTCACAGTAGGCCTCATGATAAATGCTATTACTAAAACACATCCAGACAGAGAGCTAACTTACGCAGGAGCCACCCCCAGGATCTCCCATTGGCACTACAAGGAACAGCATGCCTTCCAAATACTGCTCCCATTCAATGCCTCTCACACACAAGCAGACAAACAATGGTAGTTGCTCGGTCATTCCTGGAGATAATTATGTATCAGGTTCTGGAAAGGGGGAGGGGTCACAGACAAACAGGGGGGGGTTGCAAATCCCACCCCTACATTTCTCTTCAGCACACTACAAATTATCTGTAACCATATCTGAACCTATATGGTAATAGAAATTCAGAGAATTAGTTTACACGTTTGCGAACACATGTTTAAGCTGCTGAGCCACTTTAAGGCTTCTCCGATGTCAGCAGTCCTAACACTACATAATAGCAGTGCCCACATAGGGCCATGTAATTTGTCCCAGTAGGCCTCATGATAAAGGATATTACTAAAACACATCCAGACAGAGAGTTAACTTACCCAGGAGGCACCCCCAGGATCTCCCATTGGCACTACAAGGAACAGCATGCCTTCCAAATACTGCTCCCATTCAATGCCTCTCGCACACAAGCAGACAAACAATGGTAGTTGCTCGGTCATTCCTGGAGATTCCTAAAATAGGAATCTCTAAGTATTCAGCATTGTGATTAGCACACACCTGATATGCATATGTCTGATTAACAAGATCAAGTGTTTTATATCTGTAAATCCTTACACTGCACTGGTTGAATCTACAGTATTTGTACTGATATTTTTCTGGATACTGATTTCCATTTGTATTGTGGATATTTGTATCCTGAATGATCAGATTATGTTTGTATTATTTCGCAATTCTTCAAAACGAGATACTTTATCACAAGACTCCTTACGGAGCGGAGTTTGTGGCACATATTATCATCTACACTGGTTACAATTGTTTGGACTGATATTTAGTAAACTGCATAAGCTCTAAATATATTAGAGTTCTGTTCCACACGGAATTGTGGGTGTGGTTTATGTACTGCAGGTCTACATGTTCATATTTTTGTCTTGTTTTGTCAATTCATTTAATTTTAGGAATAAAAGTTTCATTTTAAAAAAGTCTAAATATTTTTTCTAATGATTGTCTCCCAAAAAATGAGAGTCCCTTTTTTCTCAGTTTTCGTTTTATGCATTGCAATTTGACTCTCTGGGGTGCACCACCACCGGAGCTATTTTTGTACACATCCCTATAGAAGGATAGTATTACAAATCATTGTGGTAATCAATTTGCAGGTTGTTACAACCAAATTATTTGGCATATTTTACCTGTGCTTGAGTTTTTTTCATTTTTACCCTTCTTCCCCTCTTTTCCACCCTAAGACACGTTATGCCCCAGTAGTAGTGGCCCTAGCACATTATGACCACACAGTGGTAGTGCTGCATATACGTTATCCCCACAGTGGTAGTGCACCTTACATGTCATGCACACAAAGTGGTAGAGCCCCATACACATTATGCTCACAGTAATAATGCCCCTTACACAGTAGCAGTGCCCCTTGCATGTTATGCAAGGGGCAAACAAAAAGATATTCATGTTTATTGGCCACCTCCTCCTACCTTAATATCATTGTCCTTGGTACTGATTATTCGGATTCCAGCTACACTGTTAACAAATTTCGAATAGAGCCTACCGCCCACTAGTACATGTGAGAGGATTCCCCTTCCTATAGGGTGTATAATGGTATTTGTATTAGTGTGGCGCTGACTCCTTTAAAATTGATATTTTATGTTTCGGTCCACCAATAAGTTACAACATCTACCCAGTGTTTGTTTTTTTTGTTTTTAAGGTATATGAGCACATTTGTTTCCTGAGGAGAATTTCTTAATGCACCAAAATTTTTTTTTAGATAATAAATAATAAACAATAAAAATAGGATTTTAATACCTACTGGTAAATCCTTTTCTCTTAGTTCGTAGAGGATGCTGGGAACTCCAAAAGGACCATGGAGTATAGACGGGATCCGCAGGAGACATGGGCACACTATAAGACTTTGAATGGGTGTGAACTGGCTTCTCCCTCTATGCCCCTCCTCCAGACCTCAGTTAGAGAACTGTGCCCAGGGAGACGGACATTTTGAGGAAAGAATTTATTGTTTAAACACGGTGAGTGTCATACCAGCTCACACCTCGAACATGCCGCAGAACGTGGCATTCAATAGAACACCAGCCGACGGCATGAAAAACATACAGCAATATGCTGACCGTAAATGTAACACAACCTGTGTGTAAACACGACCAATAATAACATATCGCCAGCCATGGCAGGAATAACGTCAGCAACAGACTGACTGAAAAGAAACACCACAGGAGTGTAACCAAAACCAATAACTGCAGATACAGTACGCACTGGGACGGGCGCCCAGCATCCTCTACGGACTATGAGAAAAGGATTTACCGGTAGGTATTAAAATCCTATTTTCTCATACGTCCTAGAGGATGCTGGGAACTCCAAAAGGACCGTGGGGTTTATACCAAAGCTCCAGACCGGGCGGGAGAGTGCGGACGACTCTGCAGCACTGATTGAGCAAACATGAGGTCCTCATCAGCCAGGGTATCAAACTCGTAGAACTTTGCAAAGTGTTTGAACCTGACCAAGTAGCTGCTCGGCAATTTTGAATCGCCGAGACTCCGCGGGCATCCACCCAAGAAGAGCCCACCTGCCTGGTAGAATGGGCCTTCACCGACTTCGGTAACGGCAATCCAGCCGTAGAAAGAGCATGCCGAATCGTATCACAGATCCAGCGTGTAACAGTCTGCTTAGAAGCAGGGGCCCCAATTTCGTCGGGAGCAAACGGGATAAACAGAGCCTCTGTTTCTCCAATCCGAGCCGTTCTGGCGACACAAATATTCAAAGCTCTACATCGAGAGACTTCGAATCAGCCAAGGCTTAAGTAGCCACAGGTACCACAATAGGCTGGTTCCTATGAAACGCGGAAACCACGTTTGGCAGAAATTGTTGCCAAGTTCTCAATTCTATCCACCTGGAAGAACAAATAGGGGCTCTTGTAAGACAAAGCCGCTAATTCCAACACCCGCCTTGCGGACGCCAAGGCCAATAGCATGACCACTTTCCAAGTGAGAAATTTTAACTCAACCTCTCGTAAAGGTTCCAACCTGTGTGACAGAAGAAACTGCAATACCACGTTAAGGTCCCATGGTGCCACTGGGGGCACAAATGGAGGTTGGATGCGCAGCACTCCTTTCACGGAAGTCTGAACTTCCGGAAAGGCGGCCAATTCTGTTTGAAAGAAAATAGATAAGGCCAAAATTTGCACTTTAATGGAGCCTAACTTTAGACCTGCATCCACATTTGCTTGCAAAAAATGGAGAAAACGACCCAGCTGAAATTCTGCCGTAGGAGCCTTCTTGGATTCATACCAAGGCACATACTTCCTCCAAATATGGTGGGAAAGCTTCGCCATTACTCCTTTCCTAGCCTGAAGCAATGTGGGAATGACTTCAACGGAAATACCCCTTCGGGCTAGGATATGGCGTTCAACCACCATGCCGTCAAATGCAGCCGCGGTAAATCTTGATACACGCCCGGTCCTTGCTGTAACAGGTCCTCTCGTAGAGGAAGAGGCCAGGGATCTTCTATGAGTAAGCCTTGAAGATCTGGATACCAAGCCCTCCTTGGCTAGACCGGAGCAAAGAGGAACGCCTGAACCTTTGTTCTTCTTATGCATATCACCTTCGGAAAGAGTGAAAGTGGAGGAAACACATAGACCGACTGAAACATCCATGGTATCGCGAGGGCGTCCACTGCTATTGCCTGAGTGTCCCTTGACCTGGAACAATATCCTTGAAGTTCCTTGTTGAGGCGAGACGCCATCATGTCTAATTGAGGAATTCCCCAAAGACTTGTCACTTCTGTGAAACTTCTTGATGAAGACCCCCCTCTCCTGGATGGAGATAGTGTCTGCTGAGGAAGACTATTTCTCTGTTGTCTACACCCGGAACGAAGACCGCTAATAGAGCAATTACATGCCTTTCCGCTCTGCGCAAAACTTTTGCGGCTTCATTCATTGCCGCTTTGCTCCTCGTTCCGCCCTAGCGGCTTACTTACGCCACTGCTGTTAAGTCGTCCGACAGAAATAAGACAGGCAGATCGCGAAGAAGATGTTCCGTTGTAAATAGCTCTTAATTCAAGAATGCTTATTGCAGACAAGCTTCCCGGCTTGACCCTTTCCTCTGGAAATTCTTCCCCTGGAAAGACTGCTCCCCAGCCTCTGAGACTTGTATCCATGGACACTAGGATCTAATCCTGGATCCCGAACCTTCGTCCCTCTAGGAGGTGAGAAATGTGAAGTCACCACAGGTGAGATATCCTGGTCCTGGAAAATAGGATTATTTTCCGGTGCATGTGCAGGTGATACCCGGACCACATGTCCAACTGGTCCGCAAAAACCACTCTGGCATTTGTCCTGCTCACCGAATGGCCGCTTAGGCTGCAACCATCTTCTTCATCAACGGAACGTATTGATGGGTTTACACTGTTGCAAACCTGATCCAACTCTGGATCCTCAAATCTCTTTCCACAGGAAAAAACAAACTCTCAACAGTTCAGTATCTAATCTTATTCCCAACTCCGACTTCTGCTTCGTTGGGATCAACAGTGATTCTCTGTGTTGAAGAGCTGTCAGAGAGAAACAACAATTCGTACCACTTGTTTTTAGACCTCACCAGAGTCAGGAGAGCGTCCCAGTACAGAATAATAATGGCTCTTACTATTGAAGGCAAACCATCATACTGCCATCACTCCGGTGAAATGACAATGACAATCCTGAATAGCAAACCCAGGTAAGCTTAATGTGGATGAAACTGCATTTAAACCCTCTTACTTCTTTTACAGGCTGGAGATCCCTGCCCTAAGAGATTCCATCTTGCAGTTCAACTTCCTAAGTAGAAATCCTTTTGGGATTGTTCTGAACAAGCTGTCCGGGATCAGAAGCACGAAAAAGCTTTAATAACAGCTTATTTTTTTTTTGTGACAGGGACAGCCGGACCATGTCCTGATCCTGAACCAACTCTTGTATGGTGTTGCATACTACTTCCCCGACCAGAGGAGAATCAGTAAGAACTATTTGAAAAATCAGTGAGGGGAATCATCTGGAAAACTCGAGTATGTCCCCCTTTGGACTCTATTCTTAAGTCACTGTGTCAAGTCCATTCCAGGACTGACTGAAGAGAATCAGATGAGTTCCCACCAGTGTGCGCTTCTCTGTGAAGTTGAAAAGGCTGCAGACCTCTTACCTTTTCACCTCCCTCTACCTACAAAGAAGGGGAATAAAAATGGTATCCAAACGGTCAAAAGGACTGCATCCCACAAAAAATGCAGCTTCCTGTATACAATCCTTTGTGACAGGGCCCCGTGCAGACCAGGGGTTGACTTTCACTTTATTCTGTCCACGGCTGGAAAAGAATAAATACTCGGACTCCTCGTTAGGATTCGAGACCATCTTGTCACGGCTGACCTAGAGCTTCATTAACAGAGCGACCAGCACATGAGAAGGAATAACTTTACTTCAGCATTCATAATAAATTGTAATACAAATATACACATTTAAATACACATATATACACATATATCTATATATACATCTCATATATATATATATATATATATATATAGTATATATAATCTGTCAGGAACAGCAGGGTCCCTAGTGACATTAATGTGTTCTGAATGTGTATGGACATTTACTGAATGCCAAAGTTGTGGATCTAAACAGGAAACATTATGGCCGACATAAAACATAATATTCGTGTCGACAACAGGGAGCAGTAACTGGGCAAAATAAAATTTTTGCGACCCCAAGGGGTCTGAGGGAAATATATACCTAATTTCACTAGGACGTCCCCACAAATACTACCACGTCTGTGCTCGAGCTACAGCTCAATGCAAACGTACCATACATGTATACACATACAGGTATAGGGTTTTTTTTATTTTATTTTTTATTTTACACCCAGGGTCACCCACATACGTCTGTGTTCCCCAAACAGTGTATACTTTGGAAAAGCTTACAACTACTAACATGCTGACACTTAATCTCATGAATCAAGTACCATGTGGAGTCGGCAATGCCGACAGAGGGATTCCCATATCTGTTAGTGGTAGAGCAGTCACACATGTCGACACACGAGTACTAAACACCCACCAACATTGCTAAAATGGGCAGATTTCTGACAGGGTAAACACAGAAACTCTAACCAACTCATTGTACACACGCTCATTATATATACATATATATAGTGCTTCATGGTTGTACCTATATTGCACTAAGTAACTGTGCCCCCCCTCATTTTACACTGTTAGGTGTTTAACAGTGTTTTGGCGGACCCAGCATCTCTGTGAGGAGAAAATGGCTCTGTATAGAGTTGTGAGGGCTAAGCCACGCCCCCTTCTCGGCGCGCTTCACTCCCGCTATCTTTTTACATTTTTATACTGGTGGGGGTCCGTATACAGTGCCTATGCACTGTATACATCTTTGCCAGGCTTATTTTATGAGGTATATTGCTGCCCAGGGCACCCCCCGTACCCTGCACCCTTGTAGTGCCGCTTGTGTGTGGGAGCCATCATTGAAGGCTTCTGTTCTTCCTATACTCACCCGGCTTCTTTCTTCTGGCTCTGTGAGGGGGCTGACGGCGCGGCTCTGGGAACGAGCAGCTAGACGAACCAAGTGATCAGACCCTCTGGAGCTAATGGTGTCCAGTAGCCTAAGAAGCAGAGCCCTTGAACTCAGAAGAAATAGGTCTGCTTCTCTCCCCTCACTCCCACAATGCAGGGAGCCTGTAGCCAGCAGGTCTCCCTGAAAATAATAACCCTAACATAAAGTCTTTTCAGAGAAACTCAGGAGAGCTCCCCTAGTGTGTGTCCAGTCTCTCTGGGCACAAAGTCTAACTGAGGTCTGGAGGATGGGCATAGAGGGAGGAGCCAGTTCCCACCCATTCAAAGTCTTATAGTGTGCCCATGTCTCCAGCGAATCCCGTCTATACCCCATGGTCCTTTTGGAGTTCCCAGCATCCTCTAGGACGTATGAGAAGCATAGCAAATATAAAAATATATATGGCAATTTTTCAGAAATAAAATTGCATTCCTGTATACAAATGCAGCTCAGACCTGGGTGTATACCTCGTTCACCCTAAAAACATGGATTCAAAATTACAAACATGGAAAGGTGCATATGAGAATTAGGGTATATCAAGAGACTATATTTGTGTTCTGTGGATAACTTGTCCTTCCTACTTTGTGTTGAACAGTTATCACTCGAATCATTTTCACCGTATATGCCCAGCAATATTCACATTTTCCACCTTTATGTTTCAAACTCCTCCCATCAATGAGAGATACAAATATATATATATATATATACAGGTTGAGTATCCCTTATCCAAAATGCTTGGGACCAGAGGTATTTTGGATATCGGATTTTTCCGTATTTTGGAATAATTGCATACCATAATGAGATATCATGGTGATGGGACCTAAGTCTAAGCACAGAATACATTTATGTTACATATACACCCTATACACACAGCCTGAAGGTCATTTAAGCCAATATTTTTTATAACTTTGTGCATTAAACAAAGTGTGTGTACAGTCACACAATTCATTTATGTTTCATATACACCTTATACACACAGTCTGGATGTCATTTAATACAATAGTTTTAATAACTTTGTGTATTAAACAAAGTTTGTGTACATTGAGCCATCAAAAAACACAGGTTTCACTATCTCACTCTCACTCAAAAAAGTCTGTATTTCGGAATATTCCGTATTTCGGAATATTTGGATATGGGATACTCAACCTGTATATATGTATATATATATATATATATATATATATATATAAATGGGGAGATAGAAGGATGCTGATAGTGTGATATCATTTATTTTCAAAAATTTCAAATATATATTAAAAAACACACATTGGCTATGAGGCGTACCAGACGAGTGGTGTATAATGCACACCAATTCACATAAACTAGATATAATTTTCTTGGGTACCTCCCTGGACCGGAAATCAACCTCAAGAGTCTTGGCTTAATGGCAGCTACCTGCACAGTGTGTCCTCACCAACGCGTTTCAGCTATTAAATCCTTTTAAAGGTGTGCTGGGCTAAGTGTTCTGTCTGTATATTTATCCCCCTGCCTTCATTCTGATTGGTGGATCCGCCCATGGGGTTTTCCTTTACAATTAAGTATCCAGATCTTGGTGAATACATTTCTCTCAACTTTGTTAATTTCATCTTCCTATAAAATAGTTCTTTAACATTTCATACACTCAAATACATATTTCTTAAACAATATAAAATCTTTAATTTTAAAACAACTTCCGGTATCAGGTCCGGCATACTTCCACAAGAAGTACCATCCCGTCTTGATTATAAATCCTTTCAGGAAACAATTCCCCTCCTTTCGGGCCTCTGATGTTACTGCTCATGTCCCGTTTACCGGAAGTGCGTCATTGCACTTCCGCTTTTTGCGTTCCACTGTCAGTGGAATGCATACCACTTCCTGTTTGCATACCAGCTCCCGATGACAGAGCTGGAGCAAGCAGTACTCTATTGGTCTCTGATTTTCTAACATGGGGATCTAATGCCACCCTAGGGGTACCTTTAAAAACTAAAATTATCATTCTGTCCATCCACTTATGCCTATTTGGAGGTTTGAGTCACTGGGATTATAAAATTATTTACTTCACTTGTTTTATTCATATAAATGAAGGGATTCTTTCATCCACATTCAAGGGGAGAGGGCGAGATCCACATTTCCTAATTATATATTTTTCCTTTGTTGGACATATTTTAAAGGAACCATTTTAATTTGAAAATAGGATTTTGGTTACCTACCGGTAAATCCTTTTTTCGTAGCCCGTAGAGGATGCTGGGGGTCCACATTAGTACCTTGGGGGATAGATGGGTCCACCAGTAGCCATTGGCACTTTAAGAGTTTGGGAGTCTGGGCTGGCTCCTCCCTCTATGCCCCTCCTACCAGACTCAGTCTAGATTCTGTGCTCGAGGAGACGGACATCGTCGAGAGGATTTTACACAGATAGTGGCGAGATTCACACCAGCTCACACATATATATAAAAAAAAAAACGATGATTAGGAGCGCTTGAATATTTAAATTACATATTGAACGCACATGTAATTCAATATTCAAGCGCTCCTAATCATCGTTTTTTTCTATTGTATTTATTATTTGGAGCTGCTGATATAAGATATACAAGCGCGGCAATTATTCTATTAGCTCACACATATATGGCAAACCAAGCTAACCAGCTTGAAACTCCGCAACCGCTGAAACATTACAAACCAAGTAGCAATGCAGTACTCAACTAAAATGAAGTTATACTGAAGCAAATAACGATAGCAGGAAAACAAAGCACTGGGCGGGCGCCCAGCTTCCTCTACGGACTATGAGAAAAGGATTTATCGGTAGGTAACCAATATCCTATTTTCTATTAAGTCCTAGAGGATGCTGGGGTCCACATTAGTACCATGGAAATGTACCAAAGCTCCCAGAACGGGAGGGAGAGCGCGGAGGCTCCTGCAGAACAGATAGACCAAACTTCAGGTCCTCAGAGGCCAAAGTATCAAACTTGTAGAACTGTGTAAACATGTTCGACCGAGACCAAGTTGCGGCTCTGCAAAGTTGTAATGCCAAGACACCCCGGCCAGCCGCACAGGAAGACCCCACCTTACGAGTAGAGTGGGCCTTAACAGAAGTAGGACATGGCAATCCCACCGTAGAATACGCATGCTGGATACTGAACCTGATCCAGCGAGAGATCGTCTGCTTAGAAGCAGGACACCACATTATCTTGGGATCATACAGGACAAACAGCGAGTCCGATTTTCTGTGATGAGCAGTCCTCCTAACATAGATCTTTAGAGCCCTTACAACATCTAAGGACTTTGATGAAATTGAGGAGCAAGTCACAACTGGTACCACAATAGTTTGGTTGATATGAAATGCCGACACAATCTCCAGAAGAAACTGCTGACATATCCAAAGCTCAGCTCTATCTTCATGGAAGCTCAAGTATGGGCTTCTACATGACAAAGCCCCCAACTCCGACACACATCTAGCAGAAGCTAAGGCCAACAAAGTGACAGTCGTCCACGAGAGAAACTTGACCTCAACCTCCTGTAGAGACTCAAACCAGTCCGAATGGAGGAACTGCAACACCATGTTAAGAACCCAGGGTGCCGTAGGTGGTACAAAGGGAGGTTGGATGTGCAGAACTCCCTTCAAAAAAGTCTGAACCTCAGATAGGGCAGCCAAGTGTTTCTGGAAAAAATTGGATAGGGCCGAAATTTGAACTTTATGGATCCCAACCTCAGGCCCATATCCACACCTACTTGCAGGAAGAGTAGAAAACGTCCCAGTTGAAACTCCACTGTAGAAAACTTCTTGGACTCACACCAAGATACATATTTTTTACAAATACGATAGTAATAGTTAGATGTTAATCCTTTCCTAGCCTGTATCAGGGTAGGAATAACCTTGTTTCAGAATGCCCTTCTGAGCTAGTATCTGGTGGTCAACCTCCATACCATCAAACGCAGCCGTGGTAAGTCTTGATAGGCAAACGGCCCCTGCTGCAGCAGATTTTCCTAAAAAGGAAGAGGTCTCAGCTCTTCTAGCAGTAGATCCAGAAAATCTGCGTACCAAGACCTTCTTGGCCAGTCTGGAGCAATGAAGATCGCTTGAACCCTTGTTCTCCTTATGAGCTTTAGCACTCTTGGAATGAGTGGGAGTGGTGGAAACACGTACACCAACTGGAAAACCAACGGAGTCTAGGGCCTCCACTGCCACTGCTTGAGGGTCCCTCGACCTGGAACAATATCGCCAAAGCTTTTTGTTGAGATGAGAGGCCATCATGTTGATTTGAGGTACATCCCGAAGATCTGTTACCTCCTTGAACACCTCCGGATGGAGACCCCACTCTCCAGGATGGAGATCGTGTCTGCTGAGGAAGACCCTTCCTAGTTGTCTACTCCTGGAATGAAGATTGCTGACAGCACCAATGCATGTTTTTCTGCCCACAGGATGATTCTTGTAACCTCTGACATTGCAGTTTTGCTCTTCATTCCGCCCTGTCGGTTGATGTAGGCCACTGTCGTTACATTGTCCGACTGCACTTGAATGGCCCAACTTCTCAGAAGATGGGTCACTTGGAGAAGACTGTTGCAGATGGATCTTAGTTCTAGAATGTTTATCGGCAGGCCAGCTTCCAGACTTGACCACCTTCCTTGGAAGGTCTCCCATTGAGTGACTGCCCCCCAGCCCCAGAGACTTGCATCTGTGGTTAGAAGGATCCAGTCCTGAATCCCAAACCTGCAACCCTCCAGAAGGTGAGGTAGTTGCAACCACCAGAGGAGTGAAATCCTGGCATTTGGTGACAGATGTATCCTCTGGTGCATATGTAGATGGGATCCCGACCACTTGTCCAGGAGATCCAGTTGGAAGGACCGAGCATGAAACCTCTCGCACTGTAGAGCCTCTTAAGAGGCCACCATCTTTCCCAGAAGGCGAATGCACTGATGAACCGACACCCGGGCTGGCTTCAGGACATCCTGGACCATTGTTTGTATCACCAATGCTTTTTCCTCTAGAAGAAACACCCTCTACACTTCCATGTCGAGGATCATTCCCAGAAAGAACAATCTCCTGGTTGGTCCAAATTTGATTTTGGAAGATTCAGGATTCAACCATGTTCCCTGAGCAGGTGGGATGTGAGAAGGATGGACTGTAACAGCTTCTCCTTGGACGATACCTTTTTCAGCAGATCATCCAAATATGGAATTATGTTCACCCCCTGTCTGCGGAGGAGAACCATAATTTCCGCCTTCACCTTGGTGAATACCCTCGGTGCTGTGGAGAGGCCAAATGGCAGAGCCTGGAACTGATAGTGACAGTCCAATAGTGCGAATCGGAGATCAGCCTGATGCGGCGGCCAAATCGGAATGTAGCAGTATGCATTCTTGATATCCAGGGATACCAGGAATTCCCCCTCTTCCAGACCTGATATCATGCCCTTAGAGACTCCATTTTGAACTTAAACTCCTTCAGAAAGGGATTTAGCGATTTTAGGTTCAGAATGGGCCTGACCGAACCATCCAGTTTTGGTACTACGAAAAGGTTCGAATAGTAACCTTTGTTTTACATGGGTGTAGTATGTGTTGCCGGTGGTCGGACTCCCGGCAACCAGCATACCGGCACCGGAATCATGACAGCTGGCATACCTACAGCTGGGTGAGCGCAAATGAGCCCCTTGCGGACTCGCTGCGCTTGCCACACTGCGGTTGTGGACCACCAAGAGGGAGAAGAACTGTCGGTATGCTGGTGGTCAGGATTCCGGCGCCGGTATGCTGGTCGTCGGGAGTCCGACCGCTGGCAAAGTGAAGACCACCCATTTTGCATACGAGGTGGGACCGGTACAATAACCTGGGCTTCCACCAACTTCTGTATGGCTGCCTGCATGACAGTCTGATTTGAAGAATCGGTGAGGAGGGAGATCTTTAAATTCCAGCCTGTACCCCTGGGACACGATATCTTGCACCCAGGGATCCAGGCGGACAAAACCCAGACGTGACAGAAATGCCTGAGTCTTGCTCCCACTGGCCCCACCTCTCGGGCGTGTAGTCCACTGTCATGTGGAGGACTTTGGCGTACCTGAAGCAGGTTTATGTTCCTGGGAATCCGAAGCAGAAGGTTACAGGTGTGTTTCAATCAACAATACTGTATTGTATCTGTGGCCACAGATATGCTCATACATGCGAACAGATGTATCTAAAATGTCCGGTTACCCTGTATTTCTGTAAAATAGTCCAGACTTTTAGGAGATTAATTTCCCTGTCTTCTGATTTAAAGGATCTTTGTTTCTAAGGCAAAAATTAACGGAAAATAGGATAGATGTATTCAGTCCTCCTTACCAGTAAAGGCAGAGGCGGATTGGCCATAGGGTTTACAAGGAAGATCCCCGGTTGGCCGACGCACCCGTGGGGCCTGTTTTGTTTGAAGACATGTGGTCCTTTTTATAGACATACTGAATAAGATGCAAAATAATTTACATATATGAAAATTACTTTGCCACTTAGCCTGTGATTGCAGATGATCTAGTGTATGCTCTGTATGCCTGCTTGGCTGACATATAAGATTTAGTGAATAGTGATTGTGATATGGTTGGTGTAATAAGCAAGAAAATATATCTTTCTAAAGAATTGTATGGTTTCCTAAATTCTGAAGTTGTATCATGTAATGTGCTCATATTTAATTTTATTTCTTTTTAACTTCCCCCTTGATGCTGGACAAGCCCACTATCTGGAAAGTCTTGGGGGGAGGGTGCTGCTGCCATGGCCCATGGCTAGACCTTACACCTCTGGTGCTGCCCATGTGGGGCCACTAGTACAAATTTTTCCAGGGCCGCTTTTTGTTTCCAATCCGCCCCTGAGTAAAGGTGTGTACACACGGTGAGATTTCGGCTATGCACGATTCTCACTGTGCGATGTGGACTCTGGTCAATATCGTAAGCATAAATGACTGTGCTTGCGATACTACTGGCTATGTGCGATTTTGGCTAAGTGTCAATTTTGACTATACTGTACTTTTATACTAGATAGTCAAAATTGACTTGCCTGCACAGACTATCTAGGCTTTTACCTTGCGATCCACTGTTGCGAGATGGTGTGCTGTAGCGATTCTTGACCTTTCCCATCCAAATGTGCTGATTACCAGCTCTGTGATGGCCTGGTGGGAGTAGACGAGGCTTCCTTTCTATGTAGCCCCTGTTCCAGAATGTGGACACACCGCCAGTTCCTCTCCTCTCTGGCTGTTGATTTTGCCAGCGCGACACTGGTCCGGTAGGTTGCGAGATGCAGATTGGCAGAGCTTGGGACGGTGGGATTAGATATGACTTCTGGATGCTCCCAAATGCTTTCTTCTTTAAGTTAGAAGATGGGGAAGATGAATCCCATAGAAGTTACTTTAGACACACCTGTTTGCGTGCACTAGCATTTCTGTGGCCACAGATACAATACAGTAATGTTGATTGAAACACACCTGTTTGCATGCATGAATTATTATTGAAAAGTTGTGATATAGATGTTTTGTGCATAACTTGCATTTGGATATATCCACATTGGGGGTAATTCAGAGTTAATCATAGCAGCAAATTTGTTAGCAGATGGGCAAAACCACGGGGGTCATTCCGACATGATCACACGCAGGCACGTCATATGAGTACAAAGCGGATCAATGCTGGGCGATGGATTTTACAAAGAATCCATTCGCACAGCCGATCGCAAGGAGATTGACAGAAGAAGGCGTTTGTGGGTGTTAACTGACCGTTTTCAGGGAGTGTTTGGAAAACTGCAGGCGTGTCCAAGCGTTTGCAGGGCGGGTGTCTGACATCAATTCCAGGACTGGACATGCTGAAGTGATCGCAGCGGCTGAGTAAGTTCAGACCTACTCAGAAACTGCACAAACTATTTTTGTACTGCTCGGCTGCACAAGCGTTCGCACACTTGCAAAGCGAAAATACACTCCCCCATAGGCAGCGACTATCTGATAGCAGCGCTGCAAAAAATAGCTAGACAGCGATCAACTCGGAAGGACACCCCATGTGCACTGCAGGGGAGCAAATATAACATGTGCAGAGAGAGTTAGATTTGGGTGAGTTATATTGTTACTGTGCAGGGTAAATACTGGCTGCTTTATTTTTACACTGCAATTTAGATTTCAGTTTGAACACACTCCACCCAAATCTAACTCTCTCTGTACCTTTTATATCTGCCCCTCCCCCTGCAGTGCACATAGTTTTGCCTACCTGCTAACAAATTTGCTGCTACGATCAGGTCTGAATTAGGCCCATTGTATCTTAGATATTGGGGGTCATTCCGAGTTGCTCGCTATTTTTTTCGATCGCACAAAGTGTACGCAAAATTGCGAACACGTTGCACAATAGCGAATATACACCCCCAACGTTTTTTTGTTATTTCGTATGCAGTATAACACAAAGTAGGCTTATGCCAAATGACAACGCAATAATGGGATCCCATCACATTACCATACACACCATCGTAAAATACAGAACGTCTCATAGATCTACACAATCTTCGCAAAATTCCACACGCTTTTGCTAAAAAACGCACAGCAATATGTTTTTTTAAGTTTAATTTCAACACCTTTCAGTTCAAACTCAACAAGCCTTCCTCAAATACGATTCCAATTAGTGTAATGAATGATAATGGTCATAACCAATTAAGTCTTCAAAGAATACCTGCAGAACACTTTGTAGGCATAATTGCTAGAGATGAGCGGGTTCGGTTTCTCTGAATCCGAACCCGCCAGAACTTCATGTTTTTTTTCACGGGTCCGAGCGACTCAGATCTTCCCGCCTTGCTCGGTTAACCCGAGCGCGCCCGAACGTCATCATGACGCTGTCGGATTCTCGCGAGGCTCGGATTCTATCGCGAGACTCGGATTCTATATAAGGAGCCGCGCGTCGCCGCCATTTTCACACGTGCATTGAGATTGATAGGGAGAGGACGTGGCTGGCGTCCTCTCCGTTTAGAATAGATTAGAGAGACACTTGATTTACTAATTTTGGGGAGCATTAGGAGTACTCAGTACAGTGCAGAGTTTTGCTGATAGTGACCAGTGACCACCAGTTTTATTTATAATCCGTTCTCTGCCTGAAAAAAGCGATACACAGCACACAGTGACTCAGTCACATACCATATCTGTGTGCACTGCTCAGGCTCAGGCCAGTGTGCTGCATCATCTATTATCTATATATAAATAATATTATATATATCTGTCTGACTGCTCAGCTCACACAGCTTATAATTGTGGGGGAGACTGGGGAGCACTACTGCAGTGCCAGTTATAGGTTATAGCAGGAGCCAGGAGTACATAATATATTATATAGTGAGTGACCACCAGACACACAGTGCAGTTTATTTAATATATCCGTTCTCTGCCTGAAAAAAGCGATACACACAGTGACTCAGTCAGTCACATACCATATCTGTGTGCACTGCTCAGGCCAGTGTGCTGCATCATCTATATATATTATATATCTGTCTGACTGCTCAGCTCACACAGCTTATAATTGTGGGGGAGACTGGGGAGCACTACTGCAGTGCCAGTTATAGGTTATAGCAGGAGCCAGGAGTACATAATATTATATTAAAATTAAACAGTGCACACTTTTGCTGCAGGAGTGCCACTGCCAGTGTGACTAGTGACCAGTGACCTGACCACCAGTATATATAATATTAGTAGTATACTATCTCTTTATCAACCAGTCTATATTAGCAGCAGACACAGTACAGTGCGGTAGTTCACGGCTGTGGCTACCTCTGTGTCGGCACTCGGCAGCCCGTCCATAATTGTATATACCACCTAACCGTGGTTTTTTTTTCTTTCTTTATACATACATACTAGTTACGAGTATACTATCTCTTTATCAACCAGTCTATATATTAGCAGCAGACACAGTACAGTGCGGTAGTTCACGGCTGTGGCTACCTCTGTGTCGGCACTCGGCAGCCCGTCCATAATTGTATATACCACCTAACCGTGGTTTTTTTTTCTTTCTTTATACATACATACTAGTTACGAGTATACTATCTCTTTATCAACCAGTCTATATATTAGCAGCAGACACAGTACAGTGCGGTAGTTCACGGCTGTGGCTACCTCTGTGTCGGCACTCGGCAGCCCGTCCATAATTGTATATACCACCTAACCGTGGTTTTTTTTTCTTTCTTTATACATACATACTAGTTACGAGTATACTATCTCTTTATCAACCAGTCTATATATTAGCAGCAGACACAGTACAGTGCGGTAGTTCACGGCTGTGGCTACCTCTGTGTCGGCACTCGGCAGCCCGTCCATAATTGTATATACCACCTAACCGTGGTTTTTTTTTCTTTCTTTATACATACATACTAGTTACGAGTATACTATCTCTTTATCAACCAGTCTATATATTAGCAGCAGACACAGTACAGTGCGGTAGTTCACGGCTGTGGCTACCTCTGTGTCGGCACTCGGCAGCCCGTCCATAATTGTATATACCACCTAACCGTGGTTTTTTTTTCTTTCTTTATACATACATACTAGTTACGAGTATACTATCTCTTTATCAACCAGTCTATATTAGCAGCAGACACAGTACAGTGCGGTAGTTCACGGCTGTGGCTACCTCTGTGTCGGCACTCGGCAGCCCGTCCATAATTGTATATACCACCTAACCGTGGTTTTTTTTTCTTTCTTTATACATACATACTAGTTACGAGTATACTATCTCTTTATCAACCAGTCTATATATTAGCAGCAGACACAGTACAGTGCGGTAGTTCACGGCTGTGGCTACCTCTGTGTCGGCACTCGGCAGCCCGTCCATAATTGTATATACCACCTAACCGTGGTTTTTTTTTCTTTCTTTATACATACATACTAGTTACGAGTATACTATCTCTTTATCAACCAGTCTATATATTAGCAGCAGACACAGTACAGTGCGGTAGTTCACGGCTGTGGCTACCTCTGTGTCGGCACTCGGCAGCCCGTCCATAATTGTATATACCACCTAACCGTGGTTTTTTTTTCTTTCTTTATACATACATACTAGTTACGAGTATACTATCTCTTTATCAACCAGTCTATATATTAGCAGCAGACACAGTACAGTTCGGTAGTTCACGGCTGTGGCTACCTCTGTGTCGGCACTCGGCAGCCCGTCCATAATTGTATACTAGTATCCAATCCATCTATCTCCATTGTTTACCTGAGGTGCCTTTTAGTTGTGCCTATTAAAATATGGAGAACAAAAATGTTGAGGTTCCAAAATTAGGGAAAGATCAAGATCCACTTCCACCTCGTGCTGAAGCTGCTGCCACTAGTCATGGCCGAGACGATGAAATGCCAGCAACGTCGTCTGCCAAGGCCGATGCCCAATGTCATAGCACAGAGCATGTCAAATCCAAAACACCAAATATCAGTAAAAAAAGGACTCCAAAACCTAAAATAAAATTGTCGGAGGAGAAGCGTAAACTTGCCAATATGCCATTTACCACACGGAGTGGCAAGGAACGGCTGAGGCCCTGGCCTATGTTCATGGCTAGTGGTTCAGCTTCACATGAGGATGGAAGCACTCAGCCTCTCGCTAGAAAAATGAAAAGACTCAAGCTGGCAAAAGCAGCACAGCAAAGAACTGTGCATTCTTCGAAATCCCAAATCCACAAGGAGAGTCCAATTGTGTCGGTTGCGATGCCTGACCTTCCCAACACTGGACGTGAAGAGCATGCGCCTTCCACCATTTGCACGCCCCCTGCAAGTGCTGGAAGGAGCACCCGCAGTCCAGTTCCTGATAGTCAGATTGAAGATGTCAGTGTTGAAGTACACCAGGATGAGGAGGATATGGGTGTTGCTGGCGCTGGGGAGGAAATTGACCAGGAGGATTCTGATGGTGAGGTGGTTTGTTTAAGTCAGGCACCCGGGGAGACACCTGTTGTCCGTGGGAGGAATATGGCCGTTGACATGCCAGGTGAAAATACCAAAAAAATCAGCTCTTCGGTGTGGAGGTATTTCACCAGAAATGCGGACAACAGGTGTCAAGCCGTGTGTTCCCTTTGTCAAGCTGTAATAAGTAGGGGTAAGGACGTTAACCACTTCGGAACATCCTCCCTTATACGTCACCTGCAGCGCATTCATAATAAGTCAGTGACAAGTTCAAAAACTTTGGGTGACAGCGGAAGCAGTCCACTGACCAGTAAATCCCTTCCTCTTGTAACCAAGCTCACGCAAACCACCCCACCAACTCCCTCAGTGTCAATTTCCTCCTTCCCCAGGAATACCAATAGTCCTGCAGGCCATGTCACTGGCAATTCTGACGAGTCCTCTCCTGCCTGGGATTCCTCCGATGCATCCTTGCGTGTAACGCCTACTGCTGCTGGCGCTGCTGTTGTTGCCGCTGGGAGTCGATGGTCATCCCAGAGGGGAAGTCGTAAGCCCACTTGTACTACTTCCAGTAAGCAATTGACTGTTCAACAGTCCTTTGCGAGGAAGATGAAATATCACAGCAGTCATCCTACTGCAAAGCGGATAACTGAGTCCTTGACAACTATGTTGGTGTTAGACGTGCGTCCGGTATCCGCCGTTAGTTCACAGGGAACTAGACAATTTATTGAGGCAGTGTGCCCCCGTTACCAAATACCATCTAGGTTCCACTTCTCTAGGCAGGCGATACCGAGAATGTACACGGACGTCAGAAAAAGACTCACCAGTGTCCTAAAAAATGCAGTTGTACCCAATGTCCACTTAACCACGGACATGTGGACAAGTGGAGCAGGGCAGGGTCAGGACTATATGACTGTGACAGCCCACTGGGTAGATGTATGGACTCCCGCCGCAAGAACAGCAGCGGCGGCACCAGTAGCAGCATCTCGCAAACGCCAACTCTTTCCTAGGCAGGCTACGCTTTGTATCACCGCTTTCCAGAATACGCACACAGCTGAAAACCTCTTACGGCAACTGAGGAAGATCATCGCGGAATGGCTTACCCCAATTGGACTCTCCTGTGGATTTGTGGCATCGGACAACGCCAGCAATATTGTGTGTGCATTAAATATGGGCAAATTCCAGCACGTCCCATGTTTTGCACATACCTTGAATTTGGTGGTGCAGAATTTTTTAAAAAACGACAGGGGCGTGCAAGAGATGCTGTCGGTGGCCAGAAAAATTGCGGGACACTTTCGGCGTACAGGCACCACGTACAGAAGACTGGAGCACCACCAAAAACTACTGAACCTGCCCTGCCATCATCTGAAGCAAGAAGTGGTAACGAGGTGGAATTCAACCCTCTATATGCTTCAGAGGTTGGAGGAGCAGCAAAAGGCCATTCAAGCCTATACAATTGAGCACGATATAGGAGGTGGAATGCACCTGTCTCAAGTGCAGTGGAGAATGATTTCAACGTTGTGCAAGGTTCTGATGCCCTTTGAACTTGCCACACGTGAAGTCAGTTCAGACACTGCCAGCCTGAGTCAGGTCATTCCCCTCATCAGGCTTTTGCAGAAGAAGCTGGAGGCATTGAAGAAGGAGCTAAAAGGGAGCGATTCCGCTAGGCATGTGGGACTTGTGGATGCAGCCCTTAATTCGCTTAACAAGGATTCACGGGTGGTCAATCTGTTGAAATCAGAGCACTACATTTTGGCCACCGTGCTCGATCCTAGATTTAAAGCCTACCTTGGATCTCTCTTTCCGGCAGACACAGGTCTGCTGGGGTTGAAAGACCTGCTGGTGACAAAATTGTCAAGTCAAGCGGAACGCGACCTGTCAACATCTCCTCCTTCACATTCTCCCGCAACTGGGGGTGCGAGGAAAAGGCTCAGAATTCCGAGCCCACCCGCTGGCGGTGATGCAGGGCAGTCTGGAGCGACTGCTGATGCTGACATCTGGTCCGGACTGAAGGACCTGACAACGATTACGGACATGTCGTCTACTGTCACTGCATATGATTCTCTCAACATTGATAGAATGGTGGAGGATTATATGAGTGACCGCATCCAAGTAGGCACGTCACACAGTCCGTACTTATACTGGCAGGAAAAAGAGGCAATTTGGAGGCCCTTGCACAAACTGGCTTTATTCTACCTAAGTTGCCCTCCCACAAGTGTGTACTCCGAAAGAGTGTTTAGTGCCGCCGCTCACCTTGTCAGCAATCGGCGTACGAGGTTACATCCAGAAAATGTGGAGAAGATGATGTTCATTAAAATGAATTATAATCAATTCCTCCGCGGAGACATTGACCAGCAGCAATTGCCTCCACAAAGTACACAGGGAGCTGAGATGGTGGATTCCAGTGGGGACGAATTGATAATCTGCGAGGAGGGGGATGTACACGGTGATATATCGGAGGGTGAAGATGAGGTGGACATCTTGCCTCTGTAGAGCCAGTTTGTGCAAGGAGAGATTAATTGCTTCTTTTTTGGGGGGGGTCCAAACCAACCCGTCATATCAGTCACAGTCGTGTGGCAGACCCTGTCACTGAAATGATGGGTTGGTTAAAGTGTGCATGTCCTGTTTTGTTTATACAACATAAGGGTGGGTGGGAGGGCCCAAGGACAATTCCATCTTGCACCTCTTTTTTCTTTTCTTTTTCTTTGCATCATGTGCTGATTGGGGAGGGTTTTTTGGAAGGGACATCCTGCGTGACACTGCAGTGCCACTCCTAGATGGGCCCGGTGTTTGTGTCGGCCACTAGGGTCGCTAATCTTACTCACACAGTCAGCTACCTCATTGCGCCTCTTTTTTTCTTTGCGTCATGTGCTGTTTGGGGAGGGTTTTTTGGATGGGACATCCTGCGTGACACTGCAGTGCCACTCCTAGATGGGCCCGGTGTTTGTGTCGGCCACTAGGGTCGCTAATCTTACTCACACAGCTACCTCATTGCGCCTCTTTTTTTCTTTGCGTCATGTGCTGTTTGGGGAGGGTTTTTTGGAAGGGACATCCTACGTGACACTGCAGTGCCACTCCTAGATGGGCCCGGTGTTTGTGTCGGCCACTAGGGTCGCTAATCTTACTCACACAGCTACCTCATTGCGCCTCTTTTTTTCTTTGCGTCATGTGCTGTTTGGGGAGGGTTTTTTGGAAGGGCCATCCTGCGTGACACTGCAGTGCCACTCCTAGATGGGCCCGGTGTTTGTGTCGGCCACTAGGGTCGCTAATCTTACTCACACAGCTACCTCATTGCGCCTCTTTTTTTCTTTGCGTCATGTGCTGTTTGGGGAGGGTTTTTTGGAAGGGACATCCTGCGTGACACTGCAGTGCCACTCCTAGATGGGCCCGGTGTTTGTGTCGGCCACTAGGGTCGCTTATCTTACTCACACAGCGACCTCGGTGCAAATTTTAGGACTAAAAATAATATTGTGAGGTGTGAGGTATTCAGAATAGACTGAAAATGAGTGTAAATTATGGTTTTTGAGGTTAATAATACTTTGGGATCAAAATGACCCCCAAATTCTATGATTTAAGCTGTTTTTTAGTGTTTTTTGAAAAAAACACCCGAATCCAAAACACACCCGAATCCGACAAAAAAAATTCGGTGAGGTTTTGCCAAAACGCGTTCGAACCCAAAACACGGCCGCGGAACCGAACCCAAAACCAAAACACAAAACCCGAAAAATTTCAGGCGCTCATCTCTAAAATTGCCCATTAACATGTTTTTAAAATAAGTGAAAAAGATGTGTAAACTGTGCCTGGCCTAATGTTAATTTGCAGCTTTTTGTGTAGAGGTGTAGTGTGTGAATAAATGTGTTTACATGTTTTTCTAAACAATAAGCTCCTGTCATATTTTTTTTTTTTTTATAAAAATAAAAATACTATTCTTAAGTTAGATGTGTGAAATGTTTAAGGTAACCAATTTCTGCTAGCCAATCTGCTGTTCCTTTATTGCATTAATAAACACAACACTCGCTTAACTGGAATCAAAATGATTTATTTTTTAACAAAAAAAGTTTTGTTTTTTTTTCAGAAAAATAGTTCCAGACGGTCAACGTAGACCAGCAAGGCCCGCAAATTGGCCTTTAGGCTGGCCAGAATGTCCGGCAGACTTGTGGGATCTCCAACTGCACCATCTGAAATGAAGACCAAAAATAAACATTACTAACTTACTCACATTACCTATTATACAAGCAAGGCACAAAGCACACTTTAATGGCAAAGTGACCACATCATGGTTGTTGCAATGAAAAAACAGTAGCAGACCAACACACTAGCATGATCAGCAATGTATGTTTTACAAATAAAACATGTTAAAAGTGTACCACACCATGCTGGGATTCATTCACATCTGGAGTGACCAAGACGTGTATTTTTAGGATTGGCCCTGCATCATCACACTGCATATCAACATCTTCAGAAGGACAACATATCCTAGCATGCCCACACTCCCTGAAAGCCTGCCTTACTACATAAGGTCAAACAGTTTTGTTTTTTTTTTGGTTAATCAACATTTGTAAAGTGTCACTTTAACAACACATGTCCCCAGACTTGATCTGTCACACAGGAATACAGGGGAAAGCACCATTGGGCCAAATTTCATGCATGAGTAGCCTAAGGATCAGGTTCCAGACTGTGGTCTTGCCTGTTGCATTTTGCTGGCCCTAAACATTGTCGACCCACACACTGTCGATCTAATGATCCACACCCCTTACATGTGACACTGTATATTTTATGTTTGTTTTTGCAACACACTATTGTTAGGCAGTCATTTTGTAGTTAGCTTTGGATGGACGTCAGCCTCTGTAGGTCGACATGTGCTAATTCTAAATGTCACAAGATCAATATGTTATGTATGGATACATGAAAAATGTGTAAGTTTATTTTCACTTCATGCGGCACATGTACTCCAATTGCAATGGGAAATGCTTATGATGTAAGTGGTAGTGTAGCAACTCACTGTGTCCTAAGCCTGGCAAACAAAGTGAAGCATGCGAGTTGACTGTGCAAATATTGGAATACCCAGGCACAAGTTAAAAAGTCCAACAACATTCCAAAATCAACTCAGGTCTAACTGTTTCGCTGATAAGCTAGCACATAAAAACCCTGTTGTCCTGACAACCGTGTCGACCTAATAAGTGTCGACCTAGAGTGGCCAGCCTAAACATTGCAGACGTAGACACTGTACATCTATTGATCCGCACAAAAATGTAAGTGCAACATCCATTACATGAAGAAGAAGACAAACATTTTTCCTTGGGCCAAGATTGGCCCCAGTACAACACTGCATGTATTTGTTTTTGAAGTTAAAGTAGGTAACAAATTAAATGTAAATGTGTTAAAACTTACTCTCATCTGGACCATGTGCAGCACCCTCAAGATCCTCCTGGGCCTCTGCTGCCCATTCACTGGGTGGGGAAGAAGGCTGGATAGGGGAAGGAGGCTGGATGGGGTAAGGAGGCTGGATTGGGGAAGGAGGATGGATTTGGGAAGGAGGCTGGATTGGGGAAGGAGGATGGAAGGGGGAGCTGTTTTCAGAGGGTGGGTCTGATTGAGAGGGGGTAGCGGAGGGGGGTTTGGACCACAGAGGGGGAGGGGGGCTGAGAGGTGGGTTGGGCCACAGAGGGGGAGGGGGCCTGAGAAAGGGTTTGGGCCACAGAGGGGGAGAGGGGCTGAGAGGTGGGTTGGGCCACAGAGGGGAAGGGGGGCAGAGAGAGGGTTTTTGTCAGAGAGGGGGAGGGGTGCGGAGAGGGGGTTTGGGCCACAGAGGGGGAGGGGGTGGAGAGGGGGTTTGGGCCACAGAGGGGGAGGGGGTGGAGAGGGGGTTTGGGCCACAGAGGGGGAGGGGGGCGGAGAGGGGATTTGTGTCAGAGAGGGGGAGGGGGGCAGAGAGGGGGTTTGGGCCACAGAGGGGGAGGGGTGCTGAGAGGTGGGTTGGGACACAGAGGGGAAGGGGGGCAGAGAGGGGGTTTTTGTCAGAGAGGGGGAGGGGGGCAGAGAGGGGGTTTGGGCCACAGAGGGGGAGGGGGGTGGAGAGGGGTTTTGTGTCAGAGAGGGGGAGGGGGCTGAGAGGGGGTTTGGTAAAGAGAGGGGGAGGGGTTTGGAGAGGAGGAGGTTGTAGATGAGGAAGGGGATATTGTTTGTTGGGTTTCAGGGACTTGAGGGGGTGGAGGAGGCTGGCGGGGATCCTTCACGCTCTTGCCATTGTGCTTGCCCTAGAATCACATAATTAAAGTGTAAAATTATTTTCAAAAAAATATCCCTGTGCATTACAAAATTACATTGTACTGTTCAATTTAAAATACACAGACCAAGTTAGTTATGTGTACAGCCTACAGCCTGTGTGGCGACTCAGTACAACAATAAACATTTTTTCATAATCACTTTGCTACCCAGTCAGTACTGCAAGCCCTAACCACACACACTCTGTAAACTGGTTAAGTGTGGTATGTTTGTGGGACTATAGTTTAATTATACAGTCTGCTAATAATCTCACTTTAACACATCTTAGCAAAAGTTTGCAGTGTTTTTTTTTTTGTTACTGCTACTAATCACAGCTTAATACACGTGTACACATTTTAATGCATTTAACTTACTACATCTGTGGCATCTGCGGATTTGCTGGCACAACTGCGCCAACAACTCCGGCTGTCGTCGGCGGAGGTCGCTCCACCACCGCTCCAGCTGGATGATGGAGCGCCTTGTCCAGGTCCGCGTGCGCAGTATGCGGCGGACCTCTGCGTAGGCCTCTCGCTAAACCCGATTTAGGATATAGGGTCCTGCGTGGCCTACGCGGCGGTCCATCACCGCAGTGAGCACACGCAGCTCGCGGTGGGTAAATGTAACTGCGTGCATGGTGCCAATGGCGTTTTCCATACATGGTCAGATATTTATAGTGTGTGGTCGCATTTCATTGGTTGTAATATCATGGTGTCATCTTTATTTAACTTTATTGATATGTGTACAATATTGTACAGGAAAGTTGTGATCCTTTAGTTGGCATCAGCGATTATTCGCACACACACACACACACACACACACACACACACACACACACACCAACAAATAATTAGTAACCACATATTTAAAAATACAAATCCTGCTTCTAAATTTTGAGCATTGTAGGTTTGTTGGTTAAAAGCAAAATGTTTTTAACTTGCAAATGTATATAGGGGGTAATTCCAAGTTGATCGCAGGAGGAATTTTGTTAGCAGTTGGCCAAAACCATGTGCACTGCAGGGGAGGCAGATATAACATGTGCAGAGAGAGATAGATTTGGGTGTGGTGAGTTCAATCTGCAATCTAAATTGCAGTGTACAAATAAAGCAGCCAGTATTTGCCCTGCACAGAAACAAAATTACCCACCCAAATCTAACTCTCTCTGCAAATGTTATATCTGTCCCCCCTGCAGTGCACATGGTTTTGCCCAACTGCTAAAAAATGTCCTGCTGCGATCAACTTGGAATTACCCCCATATACCTCTCTCTAGATAGTTATATAGATACATACACACACACATATACAAATACATATCTTTTTATAAAATAAAACAATATATCTAAATATATAGATATAAATAAAAAAATAAAAAAATGAATATATATATATATATATATATATATATTGAAGCAAAAAGCCCGGCACTCCCAATAAGGGTATCAGCTTGCCCCGGTGCCCTCAGAAGTGCATGCCATATGAAAAGAAAAACTGCGGCACTCAGGGACTGGTGAAAAAGCAAATGTATTCAGCAATACATATATAACATCAACGTTTCGGGGATTTTATCCCCTTCTTCAAGATGTACCTATGTCACATAGGTACATCTTGAAGAAGGGGTTAAAATCCCCGAAACGTTGATGTTATATATGTATTGCTGAATACATTTGCTTTTTCACCAGTCCCTGAGTGCCGCAGTTTTTCTTTTCATATATATATATATTTATATTTATATGTTGAAACATTTTTTCGAAAAAAACATAAAATATAAAAAAATATAGCTAGCTACATATATAGATAGATATATAGATGTATGGAGTTTTTTATTTTAAAAAATATACATCTATATATAGAGATATTAGAATAATTATATATATATATATATATTTATATATTTCAAGATATATAGCTCTGTATGTATCGTTCTATCTATCGCTCTATCTATCTCTATATCTCTATATATAGAGAGAGAGACACATATCTCTCTCATATATATATGTATATATATATATATATATCAAAGTATATATATATATATATATATAGAGAGAGAGAGAGAGAGGGAGAGAGAGAGAGAGAATGAAAGACTGAGATATACACACACATATCTAGATAGATCTTTAGGAGATATATATATATATATATAAAATATACAGAGAGAGAGAGAGAGAGAGAGAGAGAGAGAGAGAGAGTGAAAGAAAGAGCTATACACACACATATCTAGATAGATCTTTAGGGGATCAGTAAATACACAAATTAGTTTAAATCAGTTTACTCACCACATTTTGCAGGACCAATCAGCTACACAAAGTCAAAAAGTTTTTTTTTTTGGGGGGGGGGCAGATGTTGTGGCATTTGTTTGGTAAACAGAGCCACAAACCCCCCAAAAAATAAAAAAAAATAAAGGGTGCTGTTATTTTTGTTTTAGAACACAATTACACATAAAAAAAATACCAAATTAACACGCCCACAACTGCATATATTCTATGAGAATGGAACAGTAATACCATTGTAGAAAACATTAAAAAATATATACACATGATAAGGAGAAAAGTACAGAAAAAATCTGTACTCAGACACTTTATGAAATACTCAGAATACACTAGCAACACACTCAGAACTTTACAAACCAAGCAAACTGTCATAAATCCAAAAAATCCTACACGTACAGACAGATTGCCTAAACAATATAAAAAAAAGGATATACTATCATAACATAAACATACCTGAAATACTCCCGTACAATTTGAGCCCTTACGGCATGACCCCGCTGGTTCAGACTCCCGCCACGGAAGGCCCGTCCAACCCCTGGCTCCTCATCCGGCAACTCCTCCTAGTGGGGAAGCTCTACGCGACTCCTTACAGCAATGTTATGGAGTATAGCGCACAGGACCACAATTTTACTAACCATCTCTGGCGAATACATGATGTTGCCACCAGTGCAGTGGAGCACACGAAAACGCCCTTTAAGAACCCCAATCGTGCGCTCCACCAGCTGTCTAGTGGCAGTAAGCACAGAGTTAAATGCCGACTGTGGTCCTGGCCTGGGTTTCCTGTAAGGAGTCATGAGCCAGGGGGTGCAAGGATATCCACGATCTCCTGTTTTAGAATATGAGAAGAGAAAAAGCAAAAAAGCAAAATTAAAAAATGTAATTAGAACAATATGACTGTTCAAAAACACCAAAATAAAAACTCACCCAATAGCCAATGTCTTGGCCTTCCATCATTCTTAATCTTTGCCATATCCCTGATTGACGAATCACATGTGCATTATGGGAATTCCCGGGGAACTTAGCATTCAGGGACAGGATCTGGAGGGATGGGCCACAAACAACCATTACATTCAGAGAATGAAACAATTTCCTGTTTCTATATATTTCTTCATTATGTTTTGGTGCAACAATGGCAACATGTGTCCCATCCACAACCCCAATAACGTGTGGGAAGCGACTCCCCCCTTCCTGAAATTGCCGCTTCACCACAGCCAGTGCACCAGCATCCAAAGGCATTGTTATGAATTGCTTCACTCTGCTTATGAATGCTTGGCTGACATGCCGCAGGACCTTACTGAACTGGCCCTGCGACATGCCAACCAGGTCACCAACTACATGCTGGTATGAGCCAGTGGCCAAAAAATGTAACACAGCAAGAAATTGTGTCAATGCTGGTATTTCTGTAGGATACCTAATGGATTGTTCCAGATCACTCTCTATTATGGAGAGAGTGTCTAGGATTAGATGAGGTGGCAGCCTGTATCTGCACAATACAACATCGTCAGGCATCACAAAAAGGGTGACACGGGTATGGAAAATTGGTGGCCTTGCACGCCTCCGTTGCCTTGGAGGATGAGGAGCCGGTTGTGGTGGGAGGGCTTCCGCCGGTTGTGGTGGGAGGGCTTCTGCCGGTTGGGGTGGGAGGGCTTCAGCACCCACATATATGGACATCACCAACTTCAAATGAAGGTAGGAAACATTAAAACACACAATCAATTAACAACACACATTGCAAAAAAAACAATTATGTGTATGGCAGTTCAAACACTTACTGCAGGAGCGTACTCCATATCTTCATGATGAAATACCGGAACAAACACAATAAAAAATTTAATTAAACCACATTTACCTACGTAGCTACAACATTGTTTCACAACATTGTTTTACAACATCAAACCAAAAAATCAAAAAGAAAGACAACCAACAAACCCATAAAATTACTTCAACAAGATATGATTAACCTACTAAGTATGGACTACTACAAAAAGAACCTAACTAATTCAGTAAACAATGGCAACGACATGTAACTTACAAACTAAACAAATATTCCTGCAAAGGAAGAACACAACAAACTGCATACTTTGCCACACCAAATTTTGACATTATTAAAAAATTTTAAAATATGACTACAATAATAGGATCAAACACACTGTCACCCCTCCAACACCATCCCACCCAGGGACAGGCTACTTACCTGCTCAGAAAGAGAAAAAAAAACTTCAAATCCAAAAGAAATTCGGCCTACTTTGGCACTCACAAACCAGAGGGAGAAAGAAAAAATATAACAACCTACAAGAGAGAGGACAGGACACTGAGAATAGGAACAAACACACTGTCACCCCTCCAACACCATTCTACCCAGGGACAGGCCACTAACCTGCTCAGAAAAAAAAAAAACTTTAAATCCAAAAGAAATTCGGCCTACTTTGGCACTCACAAACCAGAGGGAGAAAGAAAACATATAGCAACCTACAAGAGAGAGGACAGGACACTGAGAATAGGTACAAACACACTGTCACCCCTAGAACGGTAACACTGCAAATTACATGTTAAAAAACAATTAGATAATAGATACTACATGTATACACAGATACTAACTAAAAAATACAAACCACACCAAAAAACACACCACTAAAAAAACAGCATTGCTCCCCCCTACATACTCTTTGTTGTTATATACTAACTAATTTAAAAACATTCTTAAAGTTATTTAAAACACGCCGTCCGCAACACAACAATAAAAAATTTGGCATCTAACAAACGCACATTAGTATGCAATGTACTGCTAAAAAACTCCCACAAAACAATTCTTGGCAACACGTCCGCCTTGATTCTATTGTATTTCATACCATACACCCACAAACACAGGCTGGATGCAAGGAGTTTAAATAGCCAGTACTGCAATTATTGGATAAATTTGCCTAATTAGCACCTGTGCGAATTCCCGCACTGGAAATCACACGCAGCTATAAATCGCCAGACAGCTGTGCCAACATACATGCCACCAGCAACATGGCTACACCTGAGCAAATAGCTGCAGAGTTGGACATGGTGCAGCAGCAGATGACCTCATTAACATCTCGGTGAATAGCGCTGCGGCATCAGATGCTACAAGCTGCCAGTGGTGATGTTGAAAGAGCAGGACCCAGTACTGGGGCAAACCCATCTTCTGACACACAGGGGTATGCTATGAGTCCCCTGCCAGACACAGATACTGGGGAAACTGAGGTAGATTCAGGACTAAGATCACAAACCCAAACAACACAACCATCAAGTGAAGAGGAAGATGGTGAGGAGGTACAGGACGATACCTCACAGGCTACATCCAAAAAACAAAAAATACAGCCCGCCTTTTCTAAGAGGGAGCTGTGAGTTTTGATCACACAAGCCATGGACAAAATACATAGAGGCAGCAAAAACATGGGTGCTGCAACCAAAGATCGCATCTGGAGGGACATTACAGATTCTGTAAATAAAGTTGGCTCAATTGTCCGCACCCCACAGGTCGTTAGAAGACGGTAAGTGTATATTGACACACAATTTTATGTCCAATTTATTAATAAAAACTTAGCTATATGTGATGTTGCCTATAGCAACCAAATACATAACATGTGTACAAGCAAAAGACACAGGTATTCTTAACTTTTATGTCCCTTACCCCTAATTCTAATCACATATGTAGTTGGGCCGACTTCAAGTCCCGTCTGAAGGGCAAGAGGTCTGCGGAGTGGAATGCCTCGAGGGCAACAGGGGAGGTCCCGCTGCCACTGTGGAGTATACAGACCTTGAGGAGCTGGTGATGGACTGTGTGAGCTACGAGGAGGCAGGTGGGGTGTCTCATATGGACACGGACCTGCCTGAAATTGTTAATCTACATGACTTGCCAGGTAAGTTTACACACATATTTTTTTTGTTTAATTTAGTGTTTTCAAAGTTGTGACTTTTTTTTCTGTCCTTTTTTCTCTCATTCTTCTATTTGCTTTTAACATAACACAGCACAGGAGGGTAAGCAGATTGAGTCAGAGGAGGAGTATCCGGCTGAGGCTGAGGTGGGGGGACCTAGTGAGTCCCCCAGTGTGGGTCGCAAGATTCCAGCTGTCCACATTCCAACTGGCGCCCCCACCCAACCCTCTGCTATCCCAGCCATTCTGTCTGAAATTGCCAGTTATGGTGAGAAGCTGACACAATTTCAGGACAGGATGATCCGGGAGGTAAGCCAGATACCTGTCCGGCTCTCTGAGCACACAACCTGTGTTGGGCAAGGTGTAGCTCAACTCTGCCAAGGTCTGGCAGAGATCAGGCAGGCCCAAGCCGAACTCACCTCCTCGTTCCAACAACTCACCAGCTCTGTTGTGCAAGGGCTCCAGGACATCACTGGCCGCCTTGCCCACAGTGGCAGGGAGCCAGCCACATCTGCTCCCTACCCTCCCCCTGCCCAGGAAGAAGATCCCACTGGGCAGGGCCCTCAAAGGTCACTTCGCAGACCGAGCCATGACCAACCACATCAGGCTAGGCAAAAGAAGAGAAAGTAATGTCTCTCAAGATGCCCAGCACCCATGTTTGCCATGTTGCCTTTATGTATTTTTTTTTTTTTTGGCTTGTGTGGCCAGAACTCCCTCATGCTGAAAGGGGATTGTTGTATTCTTTTTTGTTTTGTAGCCTGTGAGTTAGTTTCCTGTACACTTGATCCATCTTCCTCTTCCTAGCGTGCTGTGTATGTTTGGGTTTGTGTATTGTGGCCAGAATCTACCTCAGTTTTCCAAAAAGTATCCTCTTGCTTGGGGTTCACAACATTTTTTTTATTATTATAAATTATATTTTGCCAGTAGATGGGGGTACCACAGTACTGGGTTCTGTTGTGTAAAAATCACCACTGGCAGCTGTTTGTTGCTATGTCCAATTTTTATTTTCATGCTCATTTCTAGCCATGTTGGCTTTTTGTTTTTCTGTATTTTCTTAAGTAAAACAAAAATTTAAAAAAATGCTTGTGTGTTTATTTTAAGGTTATGCACTCTTGAAAAATGTGTACAGTAAACTTTGACATTGCATACTTACATTTGTGGAACAAGGGAACAAACATAGAATATTTTTACAAACATTGAATATTCCAATTTAGTAAATTTATGCCTTTCACAACACTTAACTGTGCAAAGAAAAAAAAAAAACTTTGAAATCAACTTGGGTTACTAGGGGCAACATGCCATAGTATTAGAAATGGTCACATGTTCCAAAACTATAATAAGTGTGTTAGTAAGTAACATTAAGTGTAGGCTGCATTATGTGGCTCATGTTGTTTGGTATGTACAAAGGAAGATGGCAATGTAGAAAACATGGCATGTTGGCATTTAGCTGATGTAGTTTATAAGTTGGTTTATTCACACTTGATGAAGGGAAACATTTTTATAAACAAAAAAGACATGCTGTTAACAGCAAAGTATTTAAAAAAAAAAGGACATTATTTGTGAGTGTGTCAGATTTAGACATGGTAAATGATAAATTGTTATGTGTAAAAACAATTGCTGATAAGAGTCATTTGTAACTGCAGTGTTTTCCAAGTAATTGCTCAACAGGTGACTTAATTTGCCAATTAATTGCTAAATAGGGCAGACACACTTGTAGCAGTAGTTCGCAAAGGCTGAGTAGCTGCAGACTTACTCCTCGGCTGCGTTCAGCTAGCGAACATTTGTTGTGTACTTATAACCATCTGCTACGCATTTCTGCACAAAACACGCCTACTGCCGTTTGCATACTCCCACACTAGCCTCCCACTTTCACGCCCATTTCGTTAGATAGCGAAGCCAAGCCTCCGCACCGCCTCCGTCACACCCTGTTTTCGGTAGAGTAGTACGAACTGAAAATCAGTTAGCATTTTTGCACAAGCGTCGTAACGTTGCCTTTGCGCACGTGCAATGTGTCATTCGCGCATGCGTAGTTTGCAGATTTTCGGCGATTGTGATGTGATGAACTGCTGCGAACAACTCATAATGAGGGCCATTGTGCACCTGATACTGTGTTTATATATTTTTATATTTGCTATATTTTATTGTTATTACGTAATATATTAATAAAATTCTGCATTAAGTCATTATTGGTAAATTAATATCTCATATCTTTTTTTTATTCAAGAAAACACAAAAACACTGTATACGAGTTATGATTTATTGTTGGACAGAAACATAAAATACCCTAGCAACCCTGTTGCTGAAATGATTGGTTCGTTAAAGTGTGCATGTCCTGTTTATACAACATAAGGGTGGGTGGGAGGGCCCAAAGACAATTCCATCTTGCACCTCTTTTTTTCTTTACATGATGTGCTGTTTGGGGCCTAGTTTTTAAAACTGCCATCCTGTCTGCCACTGCAGTGCCACTCCTAGATGGGCCCGGTGTTTGAGCCGCCCACTTATGTCGCTTAGCTTAGTCAAGGAGCGACCTCGGTGCAACCTTTTGGCCTACAAAAAATATTGTGAGGTGTTCAGAATAGACTGGAAATGAGTGGAAATGAATGTTATAACAGGTGCAGAGAGAGTTAGATTTGGATGGGTTATTTTGTTTCTGTGCAGGGTAAATACTGGCTGCTTTATTTTTACAATGCAATTTAGAACAAACCCCACCCAAATCTAACTCTCTCTGCACATGTTACATCTGCCCCCCCCTGCAGTGCACATGGTTTTGCCCAACTGCTAACAAATTTTCTGCTGCGATCAACTCTGAATTACCCCCAATGTGGGGTGAATGGGAATGTGTTGCAGTGAGTGGATATATGTTACAGTAATGGGACACTCTGTATGTGACACTCTGACATGGATATCCTATTAACTTGGATTTATGGGGATATATGTGGCTATATAGGTACCAAAACCCACATACTGGAGACAACCTGGGTGAGACACCTAAACTTTCCCTAAAAGGAACCCTCACTTCTCACTAGCTGGCACAGTACAGCTGAAAGGGTTAACAGCTCCTCCTTGCTTAGGTTGCTAGACAACTCCAGCAACCAAAGGACAGCAACTTGTGGAGCACTAAGAACCAGGTGCAGACCTGCAGAGCAGGAGGAATCGAAGCTGCTGATTGGATGGTTCAGAGCGGGAAGAGTAGGAGGTGGGGTTACCTCCTGAGGTGATGGCTGAGGAGTCTCCTGAGGTGACAGGGAGAGAGATGCTGTGAGGAGTGGTGCTCTGAGGTAACAGCACGGAGAGTGATGCAGCGCTGAGGTGATGCTGAGGAAACACGCTGTGGAGAGTGGAGCCGCCTGAGGGGATTGCACATCAGCTCCAGAGGAGACCCAAAGGAGAATGGTGAGCCGCCAGCCGACGCCATTACTGGAGCTGGGTCCTGTACACCACAGCCAGTTTACTCACTACTGAGCGGAGCACCAAGGATAGGAAAACGCCAGTGACACTCCGTGCCCGAGCTGGGGACCCGGCCGATCGCCGCTGCGGCTAACAGGTACTTAATCCAGCCAGCACCCTGAAATCAATGACGCTTCTCACAGCTGAGCAGGACTCAGAGAGACATAGAGAGACTGAATCCACATAGTGCAATGATACTCAAGAGTGTCTTTATATGTAATTAGCATGACCCTGTGCGAACCAGCGAGGGAGATGAATATTTAAAGTCTGTTGAGAGGCTAATAGCGTGCAATACTACAAGGAGGTCCCCCCACAGCACAGAGATCTGTCCCATTAATGATGTGCCGGGAGAGACTTTGAGAACAGCCAGTCAGTGGAGGACAAGTGTGCCTATCCTACAAACTACTGTAAAGTCCTGTGCAGCCACTACACATTGCTTTATATTGCTCCGATCATAGCTCAGGAGACTTCAGGGATGTGTTGTGAGCTAAATAGCTCAGGAAGCATTGCCTAGCACCAGTGCCAGATTTACATGCAATATATGATCCAAAGCATACATCTGGACAGGTGCAGCAGTATAAACTCCTTAAAATTCGGTGAGTTTTGATCAGAGATGTGTGGAAAAGTTAGCCAGGTGAGGCACTGCCTCATCTGCCATAGACTTTTTACTCCAGAATTTTAGCTATAAAAATGATTAGAATAATGCAAAGAAGATATTTCAAGCATATGATTTGTATTTTTTTATATACTTTATACGATAAAAACTCTGGCACAAACGTTAGTATGACAGGAAAGGTTCTGCCTCACCTGCCTCACCTCACCGCATGTCACTGGGAGACTTAAACTAGTCAATTAAGAGAGAACTCCTTACAGCATTAGGGACATTTGCCTAGGATAGTGTGCCAGACAGGTGAGGACCTTTTGTTCACCTTAGGCATTCCACGGCTTGTATTTGCCAACTTATGCATGTCCACATATTGACTGAGCCATGTTAGTAATCTGCCCTCCTTTATTCTTCATTGAACTGCTTGCCCATACCGCTTATTTGCTGCCTGCTATTTAACGTGTTGGAACTGTGCTAACTTCTGCTATTGACTGTGCTTTACCTGCTTACCCGCTACCTTTGAGACTGCAACTTGTAGGGTGCTTACACGCCCAAGACTTAAAGGCACCTTTTTTTTCTACATGAGGTTAGCTACGAATTGAGTATATGCTATAGTCAGCAATAGCTTGCAGTGTCCGTTAAAGTTACACTGCCACCAGGTGGACATATAAGGGTACTGTAACCAGGGCCGGATTAACAATGGGGCGGATGGAGCTGCAGCTCCTGGCCCCCCATTGAAAATAGGCCCACATGATCTCTGCAGTGAAGCCAGCCAGTGTTGACAGGAGAAACTACTTTTCTCCTGTCATCACTGATCACTCAGCAACAGGAAATGCCTCCCTCCCGGCCAAATCTCCCCCTATCACCTCCGAACTGCCCGCACCCCGCAGCCGTGCACAGCGGGTCCCCTCACCTGGGTTGCTTAACTTGCCCGAGTGAACAAGGCAGATCAGTCAGACCCCGGGATGTCATAAACTCCGCCCAAAACGGCGATAAGCCCCGCCCCCGGACGGTATGCAGCTGTGCTTTCTCACACTGCCTGAACCCCCGCCCCCATCCTATCTAAAGCTTAGTCCCCAGCTGCTCCACTCCTACCACACTGAGGCTGGATCCACCCCTCCCTTCCCCTGGGAAGCCCGAAGCTCCGCCCATAAGCCTGAATAGCTCCGCCCCCTGGAAGATAGCAGCGTGTCCCCTTACGGTCATCAGAAGTCCTGCTCGTTCAGCTGCTGTCAGTCCTGGTCCTCTCCTTCTCCATTGCTACCAAACAGTGTTGTGAAGTTTATGAAGTGTTCTGCAGCTGTTGCCTGTCATTGGCTGCTGTGGCTCTACAGAGAGAGGTACCTAGTGACAATATCTAGTAGTGGGCACTACAGAGTCACTGTTAAGGTGGGTACACACTGGAAGATATATCTGCTGATCAATTGATCTGCAGATATATCTATGGACTGATCGGGCAGTGTGCTGTGCATACACACTGCCCGATCCGTCGGGTACTGATGTCATGAACTGGGCGGGCGTGTACACGCCCGCCCAGTTCAGCTGTCAATCACCGCCGGCCGCCGCAGCATGTGTACGGGTGGTCGGCCGACCGCCCGTACACACACAGCGGCGCGCCAATATATCGGTAGATATATTGGCCATCAGCTGTGCTGTGGGGCCGACGCGATACGTCTGTGAACGACGGAGTTCACAGACGTATCGGCCGTACACACTGGGCGACGGACCCGCGATATATATCGGCCAGTGTGTACGGGCCTTTAGAGGCAGAGGCATAACAAGGGCAGGGCTCATATCCTGGGCCCGTGACAGACTCGGCAGAGGGAGTACGGCACAGCTGGCCAGAGCAGTGTAAATATGGCAGAGTGGGATTCTGCAGGGTATTTGTTTTCATAATGTACTATTTACTCCGCCACCCAGTGCTCACAAGCATCTGAGCTTGCCTGTGGGGTATGGAAAGACGCCACTGGACCAGTAGGGGTAGGGACTTCCATAAGCAGGCAGGATGTAGCCCCCTCCTAGCCAATAGAAGCCAGGTGACTTCATATTGGGTGAGCAGGCAGACCCCAGGGAAGCTGCATACTAGTGTCTGCATAGTGGATGTGGTCTGGTGCCAGAGCCGGGCTTAATGGGTAGGGGCGTGCCATGCACGCCAAACTTGCGCAGTACAGTGGTGCGGGAAGGGATCACAGTAATGTGGTGCGGGAAGGTAGCGCAGTAATGTGGTGCGGGGTGGTAGCGCAGTATGGTGGTGCGGGGTGGTAGCGCAGTATGGTGGTGCGGGAAGGTAGCGCCGTAATGTGGTGCGGGAAGGTAGCGCAGTAATGTGTGGGAAGGTAGCGCAGTAATGTGTTGCGGGGAGGTAGCGCAGTAATGTGGTGTGGGAAGGTAGCGCAGTATGGTGGCGTGGGAAGGTAGCGCAGTATGGTGGTCTGGGAAGGTAGCGCAGTATAGTGGTGCGGGAAGGTAGCGCAGTAATGGGGTGCGGGAAGGTAGCGCATTAATGTGTGGGAAGGTAGCGCAGTAATGTGTTGCGAGGAGGTAGCGCAGTATGGTGGTGCGGGAAGGTAGCGCAGTATTGTGGTGCGGTAAGGTAGCGCGGTAATGTGGTGCGGGAAGGTAGCGCAGTATGGTGGCGTGGGAAGGTAGCGCAGTATGGTGGTCTGGGAAGGTAGCGCAGTATGGTGGTGCGGGAAGGTAGCGCAGTAATGTGGTGTGGGAAGGTAGCGCAGTAATGTGGTGCGGGAAGGTAGCGCTGTATGGTGGTGCGGGAACGTAGTGCAGTAATGTGGTGTGGGGAGGTAGCGCAGTATGGTGGCGCAAGAAGGTAGCGCAGTATGGTGGTGCGGGAAGGTAGCGCAGTAATGTGGTGCGGGAAGGTAGCGCAGTAATGTGTGGGAAGGTAGCGCAGTATGGTGGTGCGGGAAGGTAGCGCAGTAATGTGCGGGAAGGTAGCGCAGTAATGTGTGGGAAGGTAGCGCAGTAATGTGTTGCGGGGAGGTAGCGCAGTAATGTGGTGTGGGAAGGTAGCGCAGTATAGTGGCGTGGGAAGGTAGCGCAGTATGGTGGTCTGGGAAGGTAGCGCAGTATAGTGGTGCGGGAAGGTAGCGCAGTAATGGGGTGCGGGAAGGTAGCGCAGTAATGTGTGGGAAGGTAGCGCAGTAATGTGTTGTGAGGAGGTAGCGCAGTATGGTGGTGCGGGAAGGTAGCGCAGTATTGTGGTGTGGTAAGGTAGCGCGGTAATGTGGTGCGGGAAGGTAGCGCAGTATGGTGGCGTGGGAAGGTAGCGCAGTATGGTGGTCTGGGAAGGTAGCGCAGTATGGTGGTGCGGGAAGGTAGCGCAGTAATGTGGTGTGGGAAGGTAGCGCAGTAATGTGGTGCGGGAAGGTAGCGCTGTATGGTGGTGCGGGAACGTAGTGCAGTAATGTGGTGTGGGGAGGTAGCGCAGTATGGTGGCGCAAGAAGGTAGCGCAGTATGGTGGTGCGGGAAGGTAGCGCAGTAATGTGGTGTGGGAAGGTAGCGCAGTAATGTGGTGTGGGGAGGTAGCGCAGTATGGTGGTGTGGGAAGGTAGTGCAGTAATGTGTGGGAAGGTAGCGCAGTAATGGAGTGTGGGAAGGTAGCGCAGTAATGGAGTGTGGGAAGGTAGCGCAGTAATGTGGTGTGGGAAGGTAGCGCAGTAATGTGATGTGGGGAAGTAGCGCAGTATGGTTGTTCGGGAAGGTAGCGCAGTAATGGAGTGTGGGAAGGTAGCACAGTAATGTGATGTGGGGAGGTAGCGCTGTAATGTGGTGTGGGGAGGTAGCGCAGTATGGTGGTGCGGGAAGGTAGCGCAGTAATGTGGTGTGGGAAGGTAGCGCAGTAATGGAGTGTGGGAAGGTAGCGCAGTAATGGAGTGTGGGAAGGTAGCGCAGTAATGTGGTGTGGGAAGGTAGCGCAGTAATGTGATGTGGGGAAGTAGCGCAGTATGGTTGTTCGGGAAGGTAGCGCAGTAATGGAGTGTCGGGAGGTAGCGCAGTAATGTGGTGTGGGGAGGTAGCGCAGTATGGTGGTGCGGGAAGGTAGCACAGTAATGGAGTGTGGGGAGGTAGCGCAGTATGGTGGTGTGGGAAGGTAGTGCAGTAATGTGTGGGAAGGTAGCGCAGTAATGGAGTGTGGGAAGGTAGCGCAGTAATGGAGTGTGGGAAGGTAGCGCAGTAATGTGGTGTGGGAAGGTAGCGCAGTAATGTGATGTGGGGAAGTAGCGCAGTATGGTTGTTCGGGAAGGTAGCGCAGTAATGGAGTGTCGGGAGGTAGCGCAGTAATGTGGTGTGGGGAGGTAGCGCAGTATGGTGGTGCGGGAAGGTAGCACAGTAATGGAGTGTGGGGAGGTAGCGCAGTAATGTGGTGTGGGAAGGTAGCGCAGTAATGTGATGTGGGGAGGTAGCGCAGAATGGTGGTGTGGGAAGGTAGTGCAGTAATGTGGTGTGGGGAGGTAGCGCAATACGGTGGTGTGGGAAGATAGCACAATACGGTGGTTTGGGAAAGTAGTGCAGTATGGTAGTGTGAGAAAGTAGTATAGTACGGTGGTGTGGGAAAGTGACACAGTAATCTGGGGAGGCAGGTATAGTACGGGAATGTAGGTCTGAGAGGTAGTGCAGTGAAATAGTGTGGAGAAGTCGTGTGGGGAGGTAGCGTAGTGATAAACTGTAGGGATGTAGTGCAGTGATGTAGTGTGAATAAGTATCGTAGTGGGGATGTAGTTATGTGAATGCCAGTCACTATACTGACGCCGGACAGCACCGACAGTCGGCATGCCGACTAACAGGGACTATTCCTATTCACGGGTGTCCACGTCACCCATAGAGTGTGAATAGAACCTGGGGAGAGCGCAGCGAGACACCCAGCCCACTGCGTGGCGAGCGCAGCAAGCCCACAAGGGGCTTTTATGCATTTACCCCCCCTGCCAGCATTCTGGAGATGGGGTCGTTATGGTGACCTGCGGAATCCCATATGCCGGTCTCCCAATATCAACCCATCATAGTGATATAGTGTGGGGATGTAGTATGGGGAAGTAGCACAGTAATGTAATGTGGGGAGGTAGTGCAGTGATATAGTATCCACGCTCCCCTACCCACTTGGGAGAACCTCTCTACGGCACTGATTACACTACCTGCGACAGCACATACAGTAATTGGGGGTCATTCCGACCCATCACACGCAGCGGTTCATCGCTGTGATGCAAACGGGTCGGGACTGTGCCTGCGCGACATCCGCAATGCGCACGCGCTTCGTTGCGTGCCGGACAGCGACGCCACCAGCAGAAAAAGTGATTGCAGCGGCAATCGTAAGAAGACTGACAGGTGGGAGGCATTCCGGGGCGTCAACTGACCATTTTCCAGGTGTGGTGAGGCGAACACGGGCGTGTTCAGGCGTTGGAGGGCGGATGTCTGACGTCAGTCCCGGGACCTTTATCGCTCGATCCGTCGCACAGGGTAAGTAAGTCTGACCCTGGTCTTGTTTTGCAGGAAACTTTTTTAGCATAGCAGGGCTGCACAAGCGATCGCAGCCTTGCTATGCAGAAATCCACTCCCCCCCCATAGGCGGCGTCTAATTGATCAGACGAGCAGCAAAAAGCTTCTACGTGCTATCAACTCGGAATGACCACCATAGGCCCTTCCTAACTCTCAGCTCCAGGCCCATGTAGACCTTAATCTGGCACTGACTGTAACTGAAAAGCACATTAGAGTCAGTGTAAAAGGTATGAGTTGTTATCCTAGTCCATTGTGAATTTATATTATTGTTTGTCCTTATTGTATATCCTATGTGGAATTGTATTTCCCTTTTAACCCATTAATTCCACAGCGGTGACCAGGTGTGTCTGAATAATAAATCTTTCTGTCACTGTCCTAACGCTTGGTGACTATTGTTTTGGTCCTCTGGGGTTGGGGTTTCTCGTTCCTCTGCCTAAGGTTCCAGCAGTGAGTTCCAGTCCCACAGGTGATTCTGGGTGAACAATCCAGGTACGTCAACCTGCACCTGCGCAACACATCCACAGTACTTACCTGTTACAGGTATGTGTTACAGTGAGTGAATATGTGTAACAGTGAGGGGCAGGGCCGCCATCAAGGGGGTATTGCGGGTACAGCAGTCCCGGGCCCCAGACACTGTGATAGAGAAGGGGGTGCCCGGCCCGCTCCTATTGTCTGCTATTTCCACAAATTGCACAAAGTGAAAAGGAGCCCCCGGCCTGTCCTCTGCCTGCCCGCCAGTCTCCCCTTCCGAGCATCCATTGCTTGCTGCCATTGCACAGTAAAGTTTATTATGCGGCGCATGTGATGTCATGACATCAAATAGCGCCACTGGAAAATAGAGGAGCAGTGCGCTACCTGTGGTGTGAGGAGCAACCTGGATCATAAGAGTAGCAGCACCTGTGAATCTCTGAGAATGCCCATGGTGCTGGTGATGTGGAGGCCGCTGATGGTAAAGAGGAGGTACTGGGAGGACAAAATGGCTGTGAGGGAGATGAGATCGATGCAGGGTGCGTACCTGATATTTCTTACCCTTTAAATAAAGTAGTATAATTTTCCTATACAATTTCATTTTATCGCTATTTATAATTATTATTACTACTATATTTCTATGTACTGCTGGTGGGGGGTTGGGGGGAGTTGTACATGACATGGGAGCTATCTCCTCATTTATTCTGCCTGCTATTGTTGGCACAATCTGGTGCACAAAGGCAGGGAGGGCATCAGCCTCATCACGTTCCCTTTATTTGTCTCTTGTGTAATTATTATATAGTATTTACTAATGGTAATATTGCCAATATAAGACCAAATTGCAACAACTGGGGCTACATTGTGCTTTCTATTTCTGTAATTGGTATTTATCTGACATGGTGACAATGTATGGTGTAGGAGTTTTCATTTATAAAATATTTAAAAAATGTGCTTTATTAACAGCATGCTTTTGAAAGTTAAAATTGGCCATCAAAGGGGTTTAATGTGTTCTGCAGACCCTTAACTTTTTTTAGAGGGGGATTAAATTCATTGAAATGTTATGCAGACATTGTATCGCAAGCGCCTTGTGATGACAACATACCCTATGTGCATCTATGGCAAGGAATTGCATTAGATCCAGTTTAGTTCAAATGTTTTTTTTAAGTACCTATGTGCCTGCATTGCTGCACACTAGGTAGCTGTAACACCCTGAGAAGATCTTCACTGCTCGGTAGTTGTGTTTTCAGTGGGAAATTCAATTCGGCACAATGTGCTGGCTGGATTCTATCTGTTACAGTAGCCCTAGCACTGCAGGTTTTCCTGTGCAACTATGGATGTTAGGAAACCTTGATGTACTGTAGTTCAATGCATTTGGCTGTTCTGGAATGGCAAATCATGTCTATCAGAGAATGGAGCCCCAAAGAACCCCAACCCCCCAAGAGTCCTAACAATTAAAAAATTGACTTCACAATCCAGCTAGAAATTGAAGAACACTTGTTCCATACTTGTACATTGTGTTTCTCTTGTCTAGACTGTTGCTTTGATTAAACATATTGCCCTTCTCCACCCTACGTTATTGGTTCCAGTGTTAAGTAAGCATCAGTGGATCATGATTCAGTGTATGTACCATTTAGGAAGACAGAAGAGGGCAGCACAGATCTTGTAATGGTTAGCCTCATAGCACTGAGGTCCTGGGTTCGATTCCCATTATGGCCTTAACTGTTTGGAGTTTGTATATTCTCCCTGTGCCTGCGTGGGTTTTCTCCATGTACTCTGGTTTCCTCCCACATCCAAAAGTATACTGGTAGGCTAATTGGCTCCTGACAAAAATAACCCTAGCGTTTCTTGTACATGAGCAGGCTAGATGTGCCAAGTGGTTCTTATCTGCCGTCAGTGGCGGATCTTGCCACGGGCAAGCAGGACTTTTGCCCAGGGCGCCGCCTTCCGGAGGGCGCCGGCGCCATCCGGAGGGCGCCGCACCATGGCAAGATCCTCCACTGTCAGTGTGCGCCCCAGCAGTGTCCCCCCGCTGTGCCCCCCCTCCCGCTGTGAGAAGGGAACCAGACGCTATGCGGCCCTGGTGAGCGGTGAGTGGGAAAGTGCAACAGGGGGTAGCGGCAGCATACAATGACTGGGGGTGGCATACACTGACTGGGCAGTGGCCTGTCTACCTGCCTGCTACAATCGGGGGCTGCATAGGGCTGATAACAGAAGATAAAGCCTGTCCTAGTGAGATAACATCCCAGCTCTGCAAGGTTCCAGCTCCGCAGCCTCTGTTACAAAGTGCCAATAAATAATACAGGCAGCCCATTTCATTTATAATGCAGTGTCCTGCATGTCCAGTATTTTAAGATTTTTACACACCCCTGAGAAATTACAACCAATAATGTAAGGGGCATAAATCAGGAATGAAAATATCATGCTATGGATTGTTTGAAGAAGGGGGGCCCCAAATTGGTGTCTTGCTTAGAGCCCCATGAGGTCTAAATCCGCCTCTGCCACTGTCTATTTTCATTTTAAGTTTAGAAATTGTAATGAAAGGCTTTTTTGGCATGCTGCACTAGTTCCTGGCTCTCCATCAAAGTTTTGCCAGTCTGTTTAAGAGACTTTAGTTTACCTTCTTTTCAGTGTATATATATATTTGAAACTAGGGCATGTTTATATTTAATCTTAGAAGGGACAAATAAAATACAGCCTGTTCTAGAGCTAGATTGTACTGTTCTGTATCCTCCTTGGATGTAGTACCAGGAACTCAACTGAAATTCATTAACCCACAGTTGTCAGAGTGAGACGGGATCAGTAGATTCTGGAGATGGTATTTCACCGCTAGTTGGGATTCTGGTGGCGGCATTGGATCCAGACTAGCGGTATTGTAACCACTTTCCAGTGAGATATGTATATTTCAAATATAATTTTACCTGAATCTACAAATAATAAGTGGCAGTAGTTCAGCACAGAGGATCATAGGAAAATCCAAGAGGCTAAGGTATAATATACTAAGGTATATGAAGAAATCCAAGAGGCTAAGGTATAATATACTAAGGTATATGAAGAAATGAACTTAGCATAATCATATGAAATAAAGAAAATAATATAACTTGACAGCATCTGTGGAGCTAACATTTATCAAACATCTAGGAGCATTGTTCAAGCTAGTTGATTATTTAACTATAGTTGTATGTTGTGAATTACTGGCTAATATTATCCTTATTTAACCTGAAATGTCTCTGCTCAGCATCCTCCATTGTTGTAAACTCGCATGACTGTATCTCGGGTATCCATGACTTCAATAGGGATCCGGTCAGGATCCCAGCATTCGAAATACCGACATCAGAGTCCCAACACTACTCATAATGCCGACATTCATCACTATCCCGGCGCCGGAATCCTGACCACCGGGATCCTGAATGATGCTTTCACGGCCCGCTAGAGAGGTAAGCTGCAGAGGGGTGGGAAGTTAGGTTAGGTTTAGGCTACAGGGATAGGCTTACACTTCGGGGTAAGGGGAGGGTTAGGGTTATGCTGCAGGAAAGGTTGGTTAGGGTCAGGGATCAGGGTTACCTTTCTAATGCATCGGCCCGCTGGGGAGGTAAGCCAAAGGGGGGTGGGAGGTTAGGTTTAGGCTACAGGGATAGGCTTAGGCTCGGGGGAAGGAGAGGGTTAGGGTTAGGCTGCGGGAAAGGTTGGTTAGGGTCAGGGATCAGGGTTATCTTTCTATTTTATCTTATTTATCGGTGAACATGGGATTCAGCTGTCTGGATTTTGAGGCTGGCATCCCAACTGCCGGGATCCCGATATCAACGTGACTTCAGTATGTGGTGATGTTATGGACTTGACAATGCAATTGTTGCAATGAGATACACCGCTGGACTCTATGATTTGTAATCCTGAATAAGCTTTGGTCTGCAGTCATGTGTTAAGAGCTTTAGACAAATTAGAGAACTGTGTGCACATATTGTGCCTGTCTCTGGCTGTGACTCTGTGAGCCCAAACATAACTGTAAAGTGTTTATAGTTTAATGTCAATGTTTCTATCAAATCCATATAGGTTTTCTGTGTTTTACTGCACACATAAGGTGCTAGTATTGTGGTCACATTTTCACATGGCATCCTTTAGCATCCCTCAATGATACCACATGTGACACGGACCAGTGATGTGCAGTGAGGTCAATGGTTGTGGACAGGTTGGACTGGCCCACAGGGGTACAGGTTGAAACCCCCGGTAGGCACACTGTCTGGGGCCCCACCTACTTCTCTAGGAATCAGTTTCCAGGCTGTGGACTGTAAACTATACATTGTACATATGTTACCTTATACTGCACAGGACAATGGTGTATTTTCTACAGTGCATCGCTGTTATTAATCTGATAAATTATCATGCATGCACTAGCGGTATTTACTATATATATATTTATCAAGGGGCCCAGACCATGCACTTTTTAATGGTTAAGCAAACCAATGTGGTGGCTGGCCACACACCCACTGTAGACTTGCCACACCCATAAACACGGGCCCTAACCACTACATTCCCCTGGTGGGCCCTTCATACTCCAGTCCTACACTGGTTGGGGAGACACTGGCAAGTATCAGAGCCAGATTCACACACATATATGTACCTGATGGTTCATGTGGACTTTATACAAAGGTGCAGCAATATATACTTTGTTAGGGAGGCAGTAAATTGACCGCCTGTCAGGATCCCTGCAGTTAGGAAACCTACGCCAGAATCTACACACCAGCTGAAATACCGGCGGTCGGAGTCCTGACCGCCGGTTGGTTACCCCTCTTGGGTGGTAGTCCACGCCACCACCTGGAGGGGAATAGAAACCTGTGGTTACTGAAGTCCGGGCATCGGTCTCCAGACTGCTGGGATCTTGTACTGGTCTCCTCTGTTACTATATACAGTATATATACCAGGGACATGCAGTTAGGGGAGGCAGAGCTTCTCCTGTCATAATGATTAAAATAATAAAAAATATGTATTTATAACACATATTCTGTAATTGGGGTGTGTGTGTGTGTGTGTGTGGGGGGGGGGGGGGGGTAATCAGCACAGAACTATATCTTATGCCCCTGTTTGGGAGCAGCCAGTATCTGCCGAGTGGCCCAGATGTGATTTATTCTAGTATAAATAGAGTGGGTTTGTGATTCTCGTGCTCAGCTATGACTAAATGGAACCTCTCTGTGGTTGTAAGACTGTACCCAGGTGTGTCTGTAGTGTCTTTTATTAGAGACACAGTGCTCTGATCACATGCAGACAATTATACAGAAATATATATACACATGGAGCCATGCTAGTCATGGCTACGTCTGTGCCTGGGTGCACCCGCCCAGGCGCGCATAGTGACTAGAGCATCTCTGTCCAGACAGGCGTGCACGCCCGTGATGGAGATGCGCACCATTCACTAGAAGGGGAGAGCGTCTCTGTGCACTCCCACGTGACTAGGTGGATGGATCGCCTAGTCATGCCGGGAGTGCATACCTGCAAATGAAGTCGACTTAGATGAGCGCAGCTACATCTGTACATTCAGTTAACATACAGTGTTATAGATGGTAAGTATGTAAATGACAATGAGCCTGTGATTCAGGTCTCAAATGTTTGCCTTCAGTAATATACAACATTCATCATTTTGATGAACTGAAAGGCAAAAAAATGTCTATAAGGTTTTCAAGTGTGTGGATGTCACATTGTTGCATCCAGTGCACAGAATTGTTACTGTGCCGCCCTGACCATCCTGGTCACGGCAGCATGGTAACCATTCCATACACTGGATGCAACAGAGTGACATCCAAACACTTGAAAACCTTATAGACAATTGTTTTTACCTTTGTGTTTAAAGTTAGCAGGTCTTGCTGGGGCTTGAGTGCTGGAAAGCCAGGGTTCTGTCCCGCCAGGTGCATTAACTTCCCCATATCTTGTCCTTTGATGCAGTACTCACCTCCTGGTGAGTGTTGTGGTTTGTCTTCTCTTGCTCTGTGCCACTAGTCCCAACGATGTAATTGGTTGCTGGGATAAACTTTCGCTCTCTCCCGAAGGGACCTGCCGGAAGTCTTGTTCTTCTGAGATCCAGCTGCTCCCAGTGTCCTTAGCAACAGTGAGTCTGACTGCTCGACTTGCCAACCAGCAAGGAAACTTCTGGTGGTAAATGCTGGTGGATGGTAGCACTATGCCCTGAAGTGTTGACGCTAGTATTGGTTGTGCTATGGATGCTTCCAACGTGTTTCAGCCAGCAGCATGACTAGCGTCAGCCCTTCTCCTCCACTGAGGTAGAAGCCGCCGTTGATTACAATATTTTGGAACTAACATTCCCTGAATTTAAGTGGAATGCAGGTTGGAGTGTAGGTGGTGAGTGCTGAGTATGGACGGTTTTTCATTTAAATAGTGTGCTAACAAACCACAGGCACCACAGATGGTCGAATGCCATGGATTAAAGTTTATTGTTTATATAACATGTTGTGATCACATTCTCTCTTGCACACCATTTTTTCACAAGTAAGCAAAATTTTGTCAGCTACTTCCCCAGGTGCTAATTATGTGAGGTCTGTTTCTTTAAACCAATGACCTTAGCAAACCTAATCCCATGAAAAATCATAGTGTGTATAAAATCTTTTTAAGACCTGGTGGCAAATGATGCAGAGAAATAATCATATTTGAGAGTATGTGTAGGTACTGGCCAGAAGGGGAGACCTTGACACGGTTGGTCAGCTGAAAAATGTATTGCAATATTTTGGAACTAACATTTCCTGAATCTTTGTGGAATGCAGTTTGGGGTGTAATTAGGTGAGTTCTGAGTTTCTATGATTTTATTATTTAAATAGTGTGGTCACAAATTACAGGCACCGCAGATGGCCGAGTGATGTCAATGCAAGCATATTGTTTATATTTTATGAGTGTAGAAAAGGAACTCATATTCAGTTTCCAAAAAGGCTATTCCGCAGGGGATTACTGACAAGGCTCAGCTGAAACAGCTTTTGAGCACCTACCATCATGCCATGTTTGCCATGGTTTTGGAATTAATTGTCTTTATTACTGTCATCATATTCACTTTCAGCAGTGGTCACAACAAACTTTTGAACAGGACAATCCATAATGGTTGCATCTACATTGTGAAGTAACACATTTCATCTTGCAGGAACAGTGAATGATGTTGAGTAGATAATATGGATCTGGTGGCATGTCGTAGAGTATAGGGTAGTAGGAATTATTCTTTACATACTAACCCCACTCTTCTGCCTTGATCATCTCTTCTGTAGACTTCCACATTGTTATTTGAAATTATGTGTGAAAGCTGTGGTATCTAGTGGATAAATTAGTAGGCGGCAAATGCTTGGGTGTAACAAATGACGTAGCTGAAGCTATGTTTTCAACTAACATTCGATTACACAGTACATTTGTTTATCCCAGTGACTTGGAGACATACAATAGAAGCATTGTTTTTCTTCCTGCGGCCTCAATATCTGAATGTTGACAAGAATAAAAAAATATATTTGCAACTGAACTTAGCTCAATCACATTCTTTAGTTTGTCAAATGCTGAGGACTCCCAATCGAAAATATTCTGGTTGTGGTATCACAGCCTGTAAAAGATCCTTTCCCACAAATAACTTTGATAACAGCAGTGATCGCAAAAACGCGCTATAGCGCGTATTTTACCCGATTTTGAGGGAAGGTGACTCACTTTTCTGAAATGGGCGAGTCCCCGGGGACGCGCTCTGCTGCAGCAGCCAATCACTTCCTGTTAAGTCAGTGATTGATGCCTGTGACGGGAGAAGGTGAGCACCGCGGAGGCGCCGATTCATCACAGACTTGCTGTTGCCTGAACCCTCCGCTCCGGCGCCCGTGCTCATGGACTGAGCGCACCGCTTCACTGCAGGTCAGTTTCCCCGCCGCTCCTGACAGCCGCTCTGAGCGCCGGCCAGCGTGTGTGTGTGTGCGGTGTACATCTCCCGCCATCCCGGTCTCCGCGCTGCTGTAAACGGACTTCTGGCTGCCGGCTCTCGCCGTGCCTGCCATGTGGGCTCTGCCAGCGAGGAGGTGCTTGCACTGTTGCAGGGGGCCAGTTAGTGTGTGTGTGCCTGGGGTACAAGGGGAGATGGTCAATCACTGCTTGTGTGTCCGAGTTGTCTGGGAGGGGGGGGGGGTGCAATTGCTGGGGGTGTGCACGGGGTATAAGGAGAGAAGGTTAAATTACTGCTTGTGTGTCCTGGTTGTATGGGGGTTGGGGGGCAAATGGGTGTGTGCACGGGGTATAAAAGGGGGGTGGATTATGAGGTGGGCAGATGTGTGTGTGTGTGTGTGTGTGTGTGTGTGCGCGCGCCTGGAGTATGAGGTGGTCAGCTGCTGAGTGTGTGTGTGCGTCCGGGGTATAAGGTGGGCAGATGCTGTGTGTGTGTGTGTGTGTGTGTGTGTGTGTGCGCGCGTCCGGGGTATAAGGTGGGCAGATGCTGTGTGTGTGTGTGTGCGCGCACGTCCGGGGTATAAGGTGGGCAGATGCTGTGTGTGTGTGTGTGTGTGTGTGTGCGTCCGGGGTATAAGGTGGGCAGATGCTGTGTGCGTGTGTGCGTCCAGAGTATAATGTGGGCAGATGCTGTATGTGTGTGTGTGTGTGTGTGTGCGTCCGGAGTATAAGGTGGGCAGATGCTGTGTGTGTGTGTGTGTGTGTGTATGTGCGTCCGGGGTATAAGGTGGGCAGATGCTGTGTGTGTGTGTGTGTGCGTCCGGGGTATAAGGTGGGCAGATGCTGTGTGTGCGTCCGGGGTAAAAGGTGGGCAGATGGTGTGTGTGTGTGTGTGTGTGTGTGTGTGTGTCCGGAGTATAAGGTGGACAGATGCTGTGTGTGTGTGTGTGTGTGTCCGGGGTATAAGGTGGGCAGATGCTGTGTGTGCGTCCGGGGTAAAAGGTGGGCAGATGGTGTGTGTGTGTGTGTGTGTGTCCCCGGAGTATAAGGTGGACAGATGCTGTGTGTGTGTGTGCGTCCGGGGTATAAGGTGGGCAGATGCTGTGTGTGCGTCCGGGGTAAAAGGTGGGCAGATGGTGTGTGTGTGTGTGTCCGGAGTATAAGGTGGACAGATGCTGTGTGTGTGTGTGCGTCCGGGGTATAAGGTGGGCAGATGCTGTGTGTGCGTCCGGGGTAAAAGGTGGGCAGATGGTGTGTGTGTGTGTGTGTGTGTGTGTCCGGAGTATAAGGTGGACAGATGCTGTGTGTGTGTGTGCGTCCGGGGTATAAGGTGGGCAGATGCTGTGTGTGTGTGTGTGTGTGCGCGCGTCCGGGGTATAAGGTGGGCAGATGCTGTGTGTGTGTGTGCGTCCAGAGTATAAGGTGGGCAGATGCTGTGTGTGTGTGTGTGTGTGTGTGTGCGTCTGGAGTATAAGGTGGGCAGATGCTGTGTGTGTGTGTGTGTGTGCGTCCGGGGCATAAGGTGGGCAGATGCTGTGTGTGTGCGTCCGTGGTATAAGGTGGGCAGATGGTGTGTGTGTGTGTGCGCGCGTCTGAAGTATAAGGTGGGCAGATGCTGTGTGTGTGTGTGTGCGTCCGGAGTATAAGGTGGGCAGATGCGGTGTGTGTGTGTGTGCGCGTCCGTGTGCGTCCGGGGTAAAAGGTGGGCAGATGCTGTGTGTGCGTCCGGGGTAAAAGGTGGGCAGATGGTGTGTGTGCGTGCGTCCGGAGTATAAGGTGGGCAGATGCTGTGTGTGTGTGTGTGTGTGTGTGTGTGCGTCCGGAGTATAAGGTGGCAGATGCTGTGTGTGTGTGTGCGTCCGGGGTATAAGGTGGGCAGATGCTGTGTGTGTGCGTCCGGGGTATAAGGTGGGCAGATGCTGTGTGTGTGTGCGTCCGGGGTATAAGGTGGGCAGATGCTGTGTGTGTGTGTGTGTGTGTGTGTGTGTGCGCGTCCGGGGTATAAGGTGGGCAGATGCTGTGTGTGTGTGTGTGCGCGCGCGTCTGGAGTATAAGGTGGGCAGATGCTGTGTGTGTGTGCGTCCGGGGTATAAGGTGGGCAGATGCTGTGTGTGTGTGTGTGTGTGCGTCCGGAGTATAAGGTGGGCAGATGCTGTGTGTGTGTGTGTGTGTGTGCGCGTCCGGGGTATAAGGTGGGTAGATGCTGTGTGTGGTGTGTGTGTGTTTGTGTGTGCGCGCGCGCGCGTCCGGAGTATAAGGTGGGCAGATGCTGTGTGTGTGCGTCCGGGGTATAAGGTGGGCAGATGCTGTGTGTGCGTCTGGGGTATAAGGTGGACAGATGCTGTGTGTGTGTGTGTGGTGGGTAGCTGCTGTGTGTGTGCCCGGGGTATGATGCAATGTGTCTCGGCGCTCTACCTGGTGCAATGTGTCTCGGCGCTCTACCTGGTGCAATGTGTCTCGGCGCTCTACCTGGTGCAATGTGTCTCAGCACTCTACCTGGTGCAATGTGTCTCGGCGCTCTACCTGGCGCAATGTGTATAACTTGCTCTGCCTGGCGCAATGTGTATAACGTGCTCTGCCTGGCACAATGTGTGTAACGTGCTCTGCCTGGCACAATGTGTGTAACGTGCTCTGCCTGGCACAATGTGTGTAACGTGCTCTGCCTGGCACAATGTGTGTAACGTGCTCTGCCTGGCACAATGTGTGTAACGTGCTCTGCCTGGCACAATGTGTGTAACGTGCTCTGCCTGGCGCATTGTGTATAACGTGCTCTGCCTGGCGCAATGTGTGTAACGTGCTCTGCCTGGCGCAATGTGTAACGTGCTCTACCTGGCGAAATGTGTGTAACGAGCTCTACCTGGTACAGTGTGTGTAACGTGCTCTACCTGGTGCAGTGTGTGTAACGTGCTCTAACTGGTGCAGTGTGTGTAACGTGCTCTACCTGGTGCAGTGTGTGTAACGTGCTCTACCTGGTGCATTGTGTATAACGTGCTCTACCGGTCGCATTGTGTATAACGTGCTCTACCTGGTGCAATGTTTATATTTGATTTACTTGGTGCAATGTGTCTTAAGTGTTCTACCTGGTGCAATGTTTATATGTGCTCTACCTGGTGCAATGTATATAACGTGCTCTACCTGGTGCAATGTATATAACGTGCTCTACTGGGTGCAATGTGTATAACAATGCGCTCTAACGTGCACAATGTGTATAAAGTGCTCTACCTGGCGTAATGTGTATAACGGGCTCTGCCTGGCGCAATGTGTATAAAGGGCTCTACCTGGTGCAATGTGTATAATGTGCTCTACTTGGAGCAAAGTGTATAGCGAGCTGTACCTGGTGCAATATGTATAACGTGCTCTACCTGGCGCAGTGTGTATAGGAGGTTCTACCTGGTGCAATCTGTATAAGAGGCACTACTGTGTGATGTAATGTTAATTGGCACTATTATGTGGTCACGCCCCTTCCCCATGAAGCCACGCCCCTCAAATTTTGCGGCGCGCCTTTGGCGCGCGCACTGCCTCTACTTTACGATCTGGTAAGGTGGAACACCAATTCACTTTCTACCTAAGGGCACCAAAATGTCTAGATACAGCTCTGGTGCAGGGTGTCCTGCATGCTACACAGCCCAGCAGCACTATCACCCCATCCCTCCACCTTGCAACACTTTTGTAGTGTCCAAATAAGATTAAGATTAATAAGAACCTTCATTTCGATGGGACCCAGAAAAGGACCGGTAGGACCCCAATTTTTGAAAGTGAGGGGTCCCTGGGACCCACTTTTTTTTGGGATTAGCGCAATCACTGAACAGTAATTACCAAATGCTAGGAATGTAATCCAAAGCACTGTCTTCAGCAAGGGCACTTGTAGATGGATACACATCTACTCTATAAGAGTGGTGTGGGCTTGACATCTGTAACCTATGTGTGAAGAGATTACAGTTTCAACTTTCTATTGTATCATGTACTGGACAAATGTATAAAAAGCCAAGCTGCCTGACCGGCCACACATTCTCTGAAAGTCATCTATCTTGATTGACCGAGGACCGGGACCGGGTGGCGCTTGCAAACAAACGTATGTATCATTGATTGTAGCCTGTATCTCTTATTGTGAATTGTATTACTATTGTAACCCCCTGTTAGTAAATAACTGTTGGTGGGTCGGATCCCAACATATTTAAATACAATTGGTGTTGTGTCCCTTTCCTGCTTAGGTTTAAGATGTATTTAAGCCACACGTGTAGCTGCATTGTGCTTACAGCATGTCGGTGTGTGTGCATGCAAAGTGTGTACTTTGTACGACCCTTGTGGCGTGTGTATGCAAAGTGCATATATAGTACGGGCCTGTGTACGCTAACTTGGTAAAAAGTACGTAGGTTAAGGATTACATCCAGCAGCCGCATCGGCTAGGGTTTTAGTGTAAAAGGTATAGCTTTTCTGTCCTGTATGTTAATCAGCATTAACAATTGGGAGCTCATCCGGTTTTTCACACATTCATAGACTTGCAGACCATAGCAGACTTTGATCTATCAGCAAAGGGTGAAGACGCATCTTTAAGTAAAACCTTTTCCTGGTTGCTTGGGTATTTTAAAACCCTCTTTTGTGCTGATTAGATCACGTCTGCTTTGTCTAGTCTACAGAGGTGCTGATAGAACCCACAGTAAACAGGAAAAAAGCTATTTAAAATCTGTGTGTAAAATTTTTGGCGCCAAAAGCGTACACAAAGTGTACCAATGCTTTGCATACTCTCTCACATACTGCTGCCATATTTTTGCCATAGGTTATTACAGTCATTATAGATCTGTGTGAAATCAGATACATTTGTTTGCTATATAGAAAATATTTGAAATAGTGTATTAAGGGTGGAATCGTAAAACACAAAACGCAGCTCCGGCCTGGTTGCTTAATTTTATACGAAAAACAACTGTGTGTTGTGTTAGTGAGCGATAGTAGTTTGTATTGCTCACATTTATAGAGATTGTGTGGTTTATTGAGTTGCGGATGCACGTTTGTACACGTGGTATGGACAAAATACTGGAGCGCACACGTGGTGTAAAGGCACGCACGGTCGCGTGGTTACACAAAGTTGCATAGGATTGTGGACGCAAAGTACAAATCACACGATAGTTGTTCAAGTAAAGGCGGGATAGTATACTTTAATACAATAGCACATAACTATCCGATTTCAAAAGCAGATTAATATAATATTTTGTTTAAACTGTACTACCTCTGGGGTAAAGTAGCAGGTCACAGGGAGTGATATTTTCTGTACAGAAAAGAAAAACAATTGTGTATTTGAGTGAGTAAAAATAGGATTTTGGTACTTACCAGGTAAATCCTTTTCTTTGAATCCATAGGGGGCACTGGAGTACTCTTGGGATATGGACGGGCTTCCGTAGGAACAGCACTGAATATTTAAATTTAGAACACTCCACCCCTCCATATCCCCGAGTACCTCAGTGTTTTTTACTGAGCCGAACAGGAATATAGAGAGGTTGACAATGGAGTATTACATATAACATAACGGACAATAACAAAGTTGACACATAACGTTACTGACAACTAAACAGTTGACACCCTAACCAGCACTTGTAATTTGAACCAGTCGGTGAAAGTGTGTTACCATAAGATCCTCAGAACTCACCACAACTAGGTAAAACTGCTCTGGGTGGGCGTCCAGTGCCCCCTATGGATTCAAAGAAAAGGATTTACCTGGTAAATACCAAAATCCTGGAGTACTCTTGGAACGTACCAAAGCTTCCCCCGTGGGCGGGAGAGCTGTTTGGCACCTGTAACACTAGGCAGGCCAAAGCTAGATGCTGATGCCGCAAACGTATCAAACTTGTAAAAGCGCACAAACGTGTGCACTGAAGACCATGTAGCCGCACGGCAAAGCTGCGTCGTAGAAGCTCCCCGACCAGCTGCCCATGAAGGTCCCACAGAACGTGTGGAATGAGCGGTTACTGATGTAGGTGGTTGTAACCTAGCATGAAGGTAAGCCTGACGTATGGTTAGTTTTATCCATCTGGATAAGGTTTGTTTAGACGCTGGCCAACCCATCTTGGCAGCATCATAGAGAACAAACAACGTATCCGTCTTACGAACTGAAGACGTTCGGGATACATAAACGCGTAATGCGCGTACCACATCCAGAGTTCCAGAATGTGCTGTCAACACAGGAACTACCATTGGTTGATTGATGTGAAAAGATGACACTACCTTTGGTAAGAAAGCGGGACTCGTCCGAAGTTCCGCTCTGTCATCATGAAACACCAAATACCGTGACTTGCATGACAAGGCACCCAAATCCGAAACACGCCTTGCTGAAGCTAAGGCTAGAAGAAAAATTGTTTTCCAAGTGAGAAACTTTATATCCACTTGCTGTAAGGGTTCAAAATATGAAGACTGTAAGAACTCTAAAACCAGATTCAAGTCCCATGGCGCTGTAGGTGGAATGAATGGAGGCTGTACTCTGAGGACACCTTGGAGAAAAGTGCGTATAGACGGCAATAGAGCCAATCGTCTTTGAAAGTAAATTGACAAAGCAGATACCTGCACCTTTAGTGTAGATAAACGCAGTCCTCCATCTAACCCTGTTTGTAGAAACCACAAAAGGCGGGATAACTTGAAAGATGATGTCGGAAACTTCCGAGCTTCACACCAACCTATATAGGCACGCCATATTCTGTAATAATGAGCTGCCGTAACCGGCTTTCTAGCTCGTAACATGGTTGGTATAACCGAATCTGGAATGCCCTCTCTTCTTAAGAGGGCGGTCTCAACAGCCACCCCGTCAAACGCAGCCGCGCTAAATCGGGGTAAAGGAACGGACCCTGTTGTAACAGGTCTGGACATAGTGGGAGCGGCCAAGGATCGTCTGCGAGTAGTCCTCGGAGATCCGAGAACCAAGCTCTCCGAGGCCAATGAGGCGCCACTAGTATGACTGTGACAGACTCTCTTTTGATCCGTTTTAGCACCAGAGAGAGCAACGGAAACGGTGGAAACAGATACACAAGACTGTACGGCCACGCGACAGTGAGAGCATCCACCGCCACTGCCTTTGGATCTCTTGTTCTGGACACATAGTGGAACGTTTGGTGATTGTGTTGAGACGCCATCAGGTCCACCTGAGGATAACCCCATCTCTGAACCAACATGTGAAACACTTCTGGATTTAATGCCCATTCGCCTGGATGAAAATCCCGACGACTGAGATAATCCGCTTCCCAGTTGTCCACTCCCGGAATGAACACGGCCGACAACATCACCTGGTGGCATTCCACCCAATTGAGGATTCGAGCTACTTCCCGCATTGCCATGCGGCTTCTCGTTCCTCCTTGTTTGTTGATGTATGCGACCGCCGTCGCATTGTCTGACTGCACTTGGACAGGCTGAGAGCGAAGCATGTGCACTGCTTGTCGTAGCGCATTGTAAATTGCGCGGAGTTCCAGAACATTTATAGACAGCAATTTTTCGTGATCCGCCCAGAGACCCTAGAGCTGACAATTTTGAATTACCGCTCCCCAACCTCTGAGACTGGCGTCCGTAGTTAGAATTATCCAATTCCAGCCTCCGAACCGTCTTCCTGCGGTTAAATTGTTTTCCTTGAGCCACCAGAGCAGAGATACTCTTGCCCTTGGCGACAACCTCACCCTGTGGTGAATCTGCAGATGCGAGCCCGACCACTGGGCGAGCACATTCAGTTGAAATGGACGCGAGTGAAATCTTCCGAACTGAAGCGCTTCGAAAGCTGCCACCATTGTGCCTAAGAGGCGAATGCACAAGTGTACAGACACTGTGCGTGGCTTGAGCACTAATTGTACTAGATGTCGTAGAATTTGTACCTTCTGCTGTGGTAGGTAAATTCTTTGATTGACCGTATCGAGAATCATACCTAGGAATTGAAGGCGTTGAGACGGAATTAGATGTGATTTCTTGAAGTTGACAATCCAACCGTGGTGAACCAGTACATCGTATGTTAGCAGCGCATGTTGGAGAAGTATCTGTTGAGACGGAGCTTTGATGAGCAGATCGTCTAAATACGGAACTATTGTCACTCCCAGGGATCTGAGATGAGCTATCATCACAGACATCACTTTGGTGAATACCCGAGGCGCTGATGACAGGCCAAACGGTAGAGCCTGAAACTGATAATGGTTCTGGCGTATTGCAAACCGTAAGAATTTCTGATGAGGCTGCCAAATTGGAATGTGTAAGTACGCATCCTTGAGATCTAGCGCAATCATAAATTCCTTTGGCTCTAAACCCGCAATCACCGAACGCAGAGACTCCATTTTGAATCTGTAGTAAGTTACGTACTGATTGAGACCCTTTAAGTTCAATATTGGTCTGACTGAGCCATCCGGCTTCGGTACCACAAACAGACTTGAATAATAACCCTGACCCTGTTGGTGTACAGGGACCGGAATCAAAACTGCCGAATCCAGTAGGGACTGAATGGCAATTTGCAGAACCGTCCTCTTGTCGTCCGACAGAGGCAATCCTGTCTTGAAAAACCGCAGAGGCGGAAGACAGTCGAACTCTATTTTGTAACCTTTTAACACTAAATTGCGGATCCACCCATCCGCGGATGTGTGGAACCACGCCAAATGGAACGTCTGAAGGCGTGCTCCCACAATCGGAGAACCGAGATGGGCTGGTAGCCCGTCATGCCACTGGCTTGTCGGTAACCTTAGCGTCCTGGCGACTTGTGTTGGTTTGTTGGAAACCACATCCACGACCACGTCTAGCAGGCGTGGCTGTTCCTCTGCCACGTCCTCGAAAGGACTGAGGTCTAAAGGATTTGAACGAAGGACCAGCGTACCTCCTTCTTGATACCGGTGGAGGCAATGGTAAGAAAACAGACTTACCTCCCGTAGCCTCAGCAATCCATGCGTCCAATTCAGGACCAAACAACTTCTTGCCATCGTAAGGCAACGCCTCTATACCTCGTTTGACCTCTGCCTCCGCATGATAAGCATGCAGCCAGAGTGCTCTTCGTGCCGTAACTAGCGACGACGAAATACGAGAAGTGAGCTGACAGACGTCAGTAGACGCTGTACAGAGATACTCTACAGCCTCACTCATTTGATTTACAAGAAGTATCAGGTTTTCGTCATGTAAAGCAGATTTGAGTTCTGTAAGCCATATTATGAGCGCCTTAGTGACCCAAATGCCAACCAATCCAGGTCTCAGCATCACACCTGCTGCTACATACATGGATTTTAGCATAGTTTCTATCTTGCGATCTGAAGGATCTTTAAGCGTAGTAGCTGCTGGCACTGGTATGGTTAATTTCTTGGTAAGCTTCGACACTGAAGAATCAACTATTGGTGGATTCTCCCATGTACACGTTACCGAGTCTGGAAACAGGTAACTAGACTTAAATCTGCGAGGTATAGCAAACCGTTTATCTGGATTCTGTCGTGTTTCTACTAACATCTGATTAAGAGATTCCGACACAGGAAAACTTATTGGAGTTTTTTGTCGTTTAGTAAATACGACCTGATCATTTGTGAGAGGCTCCTCAGTTTCAGTAAACTTCAGAGACTGACGTACCGCTCTGATGAGATCATCAATGCCGGAACTGTTAAAATCCTCGCCATCTGACTCCACTTCGCCCTCCTCACCCTCATCTTGTTCCGTGAGGTCTGGCATGGAATCGTCAGAATGCAACATCGCAGAAACTGGAAAATCATAAGACATATGAAATTTATCCCGTTTACCCAAAATGGATTTGGACCTTACGCAAGGCTGAGACGCCTCCGGTAGTTCTGGCGGTCTCACCCTAGACTCAGATCTTGCCGTTTCCCGCTCCTGACGAGCGGCGGTCAATTCTGATTGTAACCTATCCAGTACATTTACTAACATACCCCACGGAGGGTCGGGTGAGGACATTGGTTGTAAAACTGGAGCAGAAATGGTATTCTGAACCGAATCCACAAAACATACTGTACATGTGGTAGATCCATCCGGTAACACACTGCTACAGACTTTGCAATTATGCTTTTTAGTTTTTGCTGGTGCCTTACTCATTATGGCGACAGACAATACAATACACAAAAAACAGACACTTGCACGACTCAGTAAAATAGTAGTAAGGTGTCTCTGTATCTATATCTGGCCAAGTGCAGTACACGTGGCCAGTACTATGAAATGTGATCCCAAATTCCCACTAACACCCCTGCGCCTCCGGTGGAGTAGAGATGTAGTACCGGAACGTTCTGGAATCACAGCAGGAAGACACAGGAAGCATGGTTAAAATGGCTTCCATGCTCTCACATATAAATCACAGTGCAGTTTCATACTGATTTTGCAAACAGCCTCCCTGCCAGTATAAAACATCATTATATATCTATATATATGTGTGCTATACTATCAACAGCCTGATGTTGCTGCTGTCCCTTCTCCCCCCCCCCTCGCATCTGCTCCATTGCGTGCAGTGCGGGCCAGGCAGCGGGCACCCCTGCGCCGGGACCTGGAAGACTGGGAGCACGTGTGAAGCGCTATGATTACCGGGCAGCAGCGGTGTTAGAACAAGCGGCGGCCGGTGCAGCGGGAGAAGCGACGGGCGGGACAGCGGCGACTTCCGAGACGCGGGGCCGGAGCAGTGTTGGGGCTGTAAGAAGCGGCGGCCGGAGCAGCGGGCGGTTATGAGACCCGGCGGCCGGAGCAGCGGGCGGCTATGATACCCGGCGGCCGGAGCAGCTGTGGCGGGCGTCAGTCAACCGAAAGAAACCAGCGCCTTCCCCACACCTCGGGGCGGCAGCGGAAGCTGACCGCCCCGTTCTCACCCCTCACATACCTGCACTTCTTGCTGTTCTGTGATGAGGCTCCGACGGGGCTTCTCAGTAAGCGCCGGCCAGCCTTGAGCAGGAGATATGTGTGTGTGGCTGTGAGGGAGCTCTTTCAGAGAGGCCCGACACGCCCCTGCTGCTATCAGCAGCTGCACTATCCCTGACCCTGCCTTTTGGAAGGGGGAAAGGGATGTATAAAATAGAAAAATATAAAAATATAAAATAAAAATATTCAAAGTAATTGTGGACCCAGCCACAAACGAACTGTTGCTATCGAGCACAGAAAAAACACTGAGGTACTCGGGGATATGGAGGGGTGGAGTGTTCTAAATTTAAATATTCAGTGCTGTTCCTACGGAATAATATTTGGAAAGGTTAGCGCGCTGATTGGTGAGTAGGAAGGGTGAATAGAATGAGGTTTTATGAATTGAGTGAAATCTGTAGATATGTGATTGTTCTCTGTGTTTTCCCGTGAATGTGTGTGTGAGGTAATGATCACTCTGGGAGGATAGGTGCCATATACTTTATTTGTGTATGCGGTGTCCAAAGGCAGTATAGAGGCTGTCCTTATATCAGCAACCTCTTTGAGGTATAGTAATGGTTCCTTAATGTTGTTTGCTCACCACTGTCAGGTATGTCCTGCAGACTACCCTTTACAAGGTATACCTTCCTAATGGTATACAAAATAGACCCCAGCTCGGGTGAATGTCAGGTGTACCCTGCGGTTCACCTTTACCATAGGAGTGGTGAGTGCCTATGTTCACTCTGAGACTGGGTGTCAGATGGTACTAACGGTGTATGATCAGTGTGGCGTCCCGCCTGTCATTAAGCCTCTATGTGCAGCGCTGAGGTGTGGGACCGTGGGCTGTGTGTCTTTAGACTTACCGCCGGGGGCAGGTTTTTTGCCTGCCGCCGGTGAGCCGTGTCTCTGCTTTCCCCACCTCAGGCTACCAGTCCTCGGTGTCTTCTGTCTCCTTCGGTCCGCGCGCTGTCCAGCGGCCGCCGGTCTCCTCCGTCTCCTCCTTGTCTGTGTCCCGTCCTGCTGCTTCCGGGTTCGTGCGTCACGTTCAGTGTCACGTGAGCGCTCTGTTTGTGCACAGTTGAAAGTGCCGTGTTCCCTTCTCCGGCCGGAGAGGGGAATCTGTGAGTGAGTGTGATAAATCAATGAGTTCCAACTCGTTTCAGCACGGATGCCTTTGTCCAGGGTTACATGTATAGGCTCCTACAGCCATTATATGCTTCAATGGCTGTAGTGATTGGTCAATTCTGATTGTCCTTGGTTGCCACCCTCCAATGTGATTGGAGGTGATTCCGTCTCCACTTGTCAATCACTTCCATCATGTACATCTGTGTGTGTTTCCTCTTATTAATACTGCAGACCTCAGTTCTAACAAATGATTAAATTGTGATTCTATTATCAGTGTCCATTGTTCCTCAGAAATAATGTGGAAATGCAGGAATGAATGAATGAGCCTGCTCCAGTGTTGTATTGTGTTACAAAGTAAATGTCATTGTTATGTTGTTTCTCATTCCTCTCCTTGTATTTCAGTAAATCTTGTCTATCTGTGTCCTCCAGTTTCTTGTATGCTTTGTGTACAATTTCCTTGTCATCAGGCTACTATGGCTCCTATGGGCCCTACCAATTTTCACCCAATCATCCCCCCCCCCCCCCTTCATTGGTATGACAGCCTCACCCTTATCTACCCTCCACCCTATCTTGGAATCAACTGTATCATAGGCTCATCTCCATATCATAATTCATTACTATTTTCTAATAACAGCAGTCACCCACAGACTGCAGATCAAAGGCACATGTAGCTGGGTACATTCATTCCTGCATTTCCACATTATTTGTTTATTATTATTATTTACATTATTATGTGTGTTCTTAGATGTACCTGAGAGCCATGCCCATGAAGTTCAAGATATATTAGACACCCCTCAAAGGCTAATGTTGCATTCTACTGTTATAGACGTGTGTCCATCCCAGGTAGAGGAAATGATCTCACAAATACCAGGTTCCCTTTGGACCAAAATGGACAGGACACTGGATTGATGGCGAATGTAGCCCCAGTAGCAGTACAAGTAAAAGATGGCAGTATAGCTCCACAAATTCCCCAGTATCCTCTGAAGCCTGAGGTAGAATTAGGAGTGTACCCCATCATAGAGTGGCTGCTACAGCAGGGCATCCTAGTCAGGACATCCAGCACAGCCAATAGTCCCATCTTCCCTGTGAAAAAGAGTGGGGGGAGGGGTTACAGGCTAGTGCAGGATCTAAGGGGGATAAACAAAATAGTTGAGAGTCAATTCCCTGTAGTGCCCAATCCAGCTGTCATCCTCATGCAAATTCCCTCTACCTCAAAATTCTTCACTGTCATTAATCTCTGTTCTGCTTTCTTTTCTGTCCCTCTTCACCCTGAAAGTGAATACCTCTTTTCTTTCACTTACAAGGGAGTACAGTACACCTGGACTCGTCTTCCCCAAGGTTTCATTGACAGCCCGAGTATTTTCTCCCAGGCCTTACATGACTGTTTGCAATCTTTTCAACCTGAGAGTGGGTCAGTGCTAATACAATATGTTGATGATTTGTTGTGTTCTGACTCACTTGAGTTGTCCTTGGCAGATACTAAACAACTTCTGTTTCACCTCTCCCAGACAGGACACAAGGTTTCAAAGGATAAGTTGCAGTTGTGCCGGACCAGGGTTAAATACTTGGGACACTGCTTGACGCAAGGACTTAGGCACCTGACCGCTGATAAAATACAGGTGATTCGCGACATGACTCTGCCACAAACTCAGCAACAGATCTGCACTTTCCTCGGAATGTGTGGGTACTGTCAGAAATGGATTCCAGGGTTCTCCATACTGGCACTATCTTTGCAAGAAATGGTCTCTTCGAACAAACCGGAACAGATCTCTCACACAGATGAGTCCGAACTGGCGTTTGAGAGACTATAACAGTGTTTATAACAAGCATCTGCGTTGGGTATGCCAGATTTTGAGAAGCCCTTTGAATTGTACGGTACTGAAAGTGCTGGGTGCGCAGCAGGAGTCTTAACACAGAGACATGGTGATGCCAGCAGACCGGTAGCCTTCTACAGTGCACAGTTGGACACTGTAGCATGGTCTCTCCCCACTTGCTTGCGAAGTGTTGCAGCGATAGCTTTGCTGGTAAGTAAAAGCGAGGACGTAGTGTTAGGACATGACTTGACCATCCATACACCTCATGCAGTATCAGCCTTACTAAACTCCACCCAAACCAGACATGTCTCATCTACTCGGTTTACAAAGTGGGAATTAATACTGATGGCCCCTGTAAACATCACCATTAAGAGATGCAGCTCACTAAATCCTGCAACCTAATTGCCAAGTGTGCCTGGTCATGCACAAAGGGTGGAGGATGAGAACGATGGTGAAGGAGGATTTAGTGCAGACACTGATACGCATGATTGTATGGAATACCTGAACCAAACTTTTACTGCGAGACCTGACATCAGTGACAACCCACTGGAAGGAGTAAACTTTACCTTCTACACTGATGGGAGTTGCCACAGACAGACGGAATTGTGAGACCTGTGCACCGGATACGCAGTTGTAGATGACGAAGGTATTATAGAAGCTGAACCCCTTGGCCCACTGCACTCAGCACAAGTTGCTGAGTTGGTCGCACTGACCAGAGCATGTGAGTTGGCCAAAGGTAAGTAAGCTAATATATACACGGACTCTAGGTAAGCCTTTGGAGTGGTGCATGATTTTGGGGCCCTGTGGTGCCTCAGAAATTTCATGACAGCAGTTGGCACACCTGTAGCGCATGCGTCCCACATCAAAAGGCTTCTGACAGCAATACAGGAACCAGACAAAGTGGCTGTTATCAAGTGTAAAGCACACACAACCAAGACCCAATCTCACTTGGTAACAGCCGGGCAGACGAAGCTGCAAAATCAGCAGCAAGCACAACCATATGAACTAACATCACATCACTGATGACATTAGAAACAGTTAACATGCAACAGTTAATTGATATGCAAAATTTGTGTTCCCTACAGGAAAAGGCAGTCTGGAAGGTGAAGGGATATGGTCAGGAGTCCTCAGGACTTTGGACAGATGGACACGGTAAGCCAGTGGCCCCCAGAGCATATCTTCCAAGTCTTGCTGAGGCGGCACATGGTCTGACTCATCTGGGTAAAGAAGGTATGTGCATGCTGGTAAGAGCCTACTGGAGTGCACCAGGGTATTCTTCTCATGCAGGTAAGAAAACAAAGAAATGTCTTACTTGCTTGAGGAAGAATATTGGTAAGGCAATACCAACAGAGTCATCCCATATCCCTCCTACAGACGGACCTTTTCAGGTAATACAAATCGACTTCATATAGTTACCACCCTGTAGTAATTTGAAATATGTGTTAGTATGTACTGATGTGTTTTCCAGCTGGGTAGAAGCATTCCCCGCTGCCACAAATACTGCTGTATTCACTGCAAAGAAAATCGTGCTGGAATTTGTGTGCAGATAAGGTATCCCTAGAATGATTGAAAGTGATAGGGGTACCCATTTTACAGGTGAAGTCTATCAGGTCATGTGCAAACTGATGGGTATTAATAGCAAGCTGCATCCTCTGTACTGGCCACAGGCAAGTGCGAAGGTGGAGAGAATGAACAGCACTATTAAGAATAAATTGAGCAAAGTAATGGCTTAGACTGGATTGTTGTGGCCAGAAGCTTTGCCACTAGTGTTGTACAGCATCAGAACCACTCCCAGGTCACCGCTTAACTTATCACCCTTCGAAGTTCTTTTTGGTCAACAACCTCATGTAATGACAGACCCCCAGGATGATTTGAAGTGCAATAACGAAATAACTGTGCAATACTTGGTTAGGATGAGCCAGCAGCTGAGAAATCAACAAAGAAATCTAAAGCTTATGATTCCTGACCTACTAAACAGTAATTGTCATGACATTGAGCTTGGGGATTATGTGATGATTTAAAAAAATTTACGCTTAGGTTTCCTCATAGACAGGTGGGAAGGACCGTATCAAGTTTTGTTGACCAGCACGACAGCACTAAAGGTTGCCAAGAGAGAGACTTGGGTCCACTCGTCCCACTACAAGAAGGTCGCTGACCCGGAGAAAACTTGTGAGAAAGTGCAAGGTGAAGAGAACCTTATATCACTAGAGAATTTGTTACGGGAAAGCTGAGAGGCAGGACTGTTGAGATGGCTCCTGAGCGCGGAGAACAAAAAAAAAATCAAAGACGTTTGTCGTACCATTTTTCTTTTTTCACCTCACCCCCACTGCATTTTCTTTTATTTTGTTTCTTTTCTTATTTTTCTCTTTGCTGCTTAACGAAATGGATCTACCTCAAGAGACTGCATTTCGGGTTTTCCTGATAACTCTGTTTTTAATTAGGACAATATGTTTTTGTGAGGGTCCCAGAGACGTCGAGCAAGGATTTGGAATGGGTTCTGATGGCGAGTACGGATTTGTAGGATCTCAGGAGCAACACATCACTCCAGTAAAGGCTGGTATCAGTAAGCACTCTGGTAGTCATTGAGCTCGGAGGCACTGTGAAGGGTTATTGTCTGATGAATATTGTATATGTAGACATTGCGAGAACATAGTCGAAGATGGGTGCATCCAAAGATGTCAGTGCAACATTAATGCCGACATGGGCTGACATTCATTGAGTGATTACCACTCAAAGGTCGGTAAGCTCTTAAACCAAACCGAATGTTGGGTGTGCTCACAGGTACCTCAAGGACAGAGTAAGTCAGGATTAGTACCATACCCTTTAACGATAGATGAAGTACTCGAATTACGGGGTGGGAAACCAGTGGACAAGAAATTCAATATATCTCGGCCCCCTAGCTTGAAGCTCCACGAGTACAATGTAGATAGGTCCCTGTTGTGTTTTAATGTTTCCAATTTCCGAAAACCAGGAAATTGGGAAGTGACGTGGAATAACCAGACAATGGGGTATATTTACTAAAATTCGTATTTTTCAGAATGAGGTTAAAGATCTAACACGGATGACATCGAAAATGTAATGTTGCAACTTTTTGAATTAATTACGACTAATTTACTAAGTTGTCGTATTTTTCTTTTTCGTATTTACCCATGTCGATGTCATTCGTTGTTTTTAAAGGTAGAATGCGGCCGATTTAGTGGTTTTGCGGCCGTGTTATGTGTTTTTTTTTTATGACTGCGTCACATTTTAGTCACGGCAGTGTTTCTCCGTTCCCGGACGCGTTTTTTTACTAAGTTTCGTTTTTCTCACCCGTCCGTGATTGGTTTGATAGGTGATGGAGGAGTGTCTGTGCACATTACTATAAAAACGCCCCAAACCGTCCGCACCTCGTGGGTTTAGCTAGTGGAGAGGTGAGAGGAAGGTGTGTTAGGAGTTGGTGAGTTTTGTGGAGATTTTGGAGGATTTGTTGGAGATTTTTGCGATTGTTGAGTGCTGTACTGTGTGTGTAAGTAGTCTTGTCATACTTGTTGTGTAGTTATTTAAAAGTTTGTCTACTATTTTGTCCTTGTTTTTTTTTCAAGTCTATTGTCATTGTTTGTGAGTGTGTGTGTGTGTGTGTGTGTGTGTGTGTGTGTGTGTGTGTGTGTGTGTGTGTGTGGTGTGTAGTGGTAGTGGAGGAGTGTGTTTTCTGTTTTTTTTTATCAGTGTTATTTGTAGTTTGTCCGGATTATGTCCCAGTCAGGGGTCAGTGTGGTGGAGGAGGTGAGTGAGAGGGAGGAGGTGAGTGAGGTGGAGGAGGTGAGTGAGAGGGAGGAGGTGAGTGAGGTGGAGGAGGTTAGTGAGAGGGAGGAGGTGAGTGAGGTGGAGGAGGTTAGTGAGGAGGAGGGGGTGGCTGCTGCTGCGGCCTCCAGTGATAGTGATGGTGTTGTGGCTCCGCAGCCACGCACCACTACAAAGACTGGCCGCAATGTGAATTTCAGCTATTCAGAAAATATGGCTTTGGTGCGGGAGCTGATGAGGCATCATCGGCAGTTGTTTGGCCATGATGCTGCCAAGGTGTCCACACGTAGGAAGTCTGTTCTGTGGGGGAAGGTCATTGCAGCTGTGAATAGTGAGGGTGTGGTGAGGCAGACCGAGGACACGTGTCGCAAGCGCTTTTATGACATAAAGTGCCGTGTCAAGGCAAAGATGGCCAAGGAGGCCAAATCAGCCCGCCGAACAGGGGGTGGACACCCCTTCCGTGCATCTTATCGGGATTGGGAGGAGCCTGTGCGTTCACTTATTCCGCCAGAAGTGGTTAGTGCGACTCATGTCCGGGATTCTGACCGGCCAAGGCAGGATGGTGAGTTGTTTTTATTATTTTAAAAGTGTAAACATCTGTGTGTTGTCCTTTGTTGTTTGTAATTTCATCAAGCTAATTGTGATTGTCAGTTTGTTAATTGTTACAATGTGTTGGTGATGTCGTGCAGGCCTGGGCAACCAGTGGCTCTACAGGTGTTGGCAAACTACAAGTCCCATCATGCATTGCCTCAGTTTTGTTATTAGTGAATGCTACATCTGTTGCAGTGCATGCTGGTATGTGTAGTTTAACTACATCTTGAGAGCCCCAGGTTGTCCATGACTGATGTAGTGTTAATATCAATAATTTTTTTTATTTTATTTTTTTGTTTTGTTTTTTAATCTGGTTGCCTTGGCCTTTTCCTTCCATTTGATATCAGTACTAAATCGTTCTAGGTGTATTTAAAAGAAGTGTGTTGAATATGTTGTTAGCATATTTTGAAAACAAATAGATTTCTTTGGATTTTTGTTTATTGTGTGTTGTTGTGGGTTGTCCTTTGTGGTTTTGTATTGTTTTTCTGTAATTTTTGTAATTATTATAAACATTTTGTGCAGATATTTGAGCCTAGTGTTGTATTTGTAGAATGAAAATTGGTACCTTAGCGTGCAATATTGTGGTTGTGTCAAGCTATGTGCTTTGGTTTTTAAACATTAGAATATTGTGCATTATTTGGCTTTGTGTATGGATTAATGTGAGAATTTGAATCTTATTTAAAGTATACACACCCAATGAAGTCAGCCAGAAAAGCTTTAGCATCGTTTAGTTTACTTATCATCAGGTTCCAGATGTTTACATCACAAGAAGGATTTACAGAAAACATTGTTAAATAAAAGTATGTCCATAAGGTAATTCTTCATATTTCTACAGTACGCCAGAGAAGCAGCACAGCCAGGCCACAGCCAACACTGCCAAGTGATGCAGATGGTGGGAATGCAGGTAAGAATTCACTGTAATCACAGATTCAGCAAACACATAGAAGCACAAAATGTTAATGTTTATCTTATCACATAGGTTCTTCTTCTGCAAACCCCCCTCCACTAAGGCGCCCATCACAGGGCTCGGTGACTGTGCCTAGGAGGCCAACCAAGAGACGTCGTCTTGAGGCTGAATCTGCTGCTCCATCATCACCACCCCAACGGCGCATCTCCGCAGTGTTGTCCCTGCCACCCATGGCCGGATTAACAATGGGGCGGATGGAGCTGCAGCTCCAGGCCCCCCATTGAAAACAGGCCAAAAGAGTCTCCTGCAATGCAGCCAGCCAGCCAGCGATGACAGGAGAAATATCTTTCTCCTGTCATCACTCATCAACAGCATACACCTCTGGGGCCAAGGCTCCACCTACACCCTCCGCTCTGCCTGCAGTGCAGTGTGCACACCCACCCCCATGTTACCTGAAGCTCGGATCACGTCTGTGCTAAGCTCCGCCCAAACCGCGATAAGCTCCGCCCCATGGACGTTCTGCAGCTGTGCTCCCTCTCCTCTCCCATGCCATCTGATCCAAGGCTCTGTCCCCAGACCGTAAGTTCCACTCACTGCTCCTCTCCTTCCAGCCCACACTGAGCCTGGAGCCACCCCCATTCCCCCTGGAAGCCTGAAGCTCCGCCCACAGGTCCGATTAGCTCCGCCCCCTGGGCAGTCAGTGGCTTTGTCCATTTTCCTGGCATCTGAAGTCATGAAAATTCAGCTGCTGCTGTCAATCAGTCAGTGTGCAGAGGCGGATTAAGGTTCAGTGGAGCTTGGACACTTACATGAGGGGGCCACCGCACATGTGGCCACCGCACATGCACAGTTCCGACCCGTTCGCACCGCAGCGATGAACCGCTGCGTGCGAACGGGTCGGAATGACCCCCTAAGATGTTGTCTGTATTATATGTATTATACTAAACATTTAATCACACAAAGGTTGAAAATGAAGAATATTTTCAGAGAGTGCAATTTCAATGTACAAGGGGTAGAGCTTTCAAAGGCATAATTGTTCTTTGCCATAAACATTAAAGGTAATAAAAAAAATTGTTATCTATCTCTAATAATAATATAATAATAATAATAATAATAGTCTGAATAAAAGTTAATACTTGCATGGTGAAGTCTGTTTAACTAGTATTGTAATGGTATTTGCACTGCCTAATTACTTGATTTATAGTCGCTATCGATGGCAATGACAATTTAAATTTGTTTTTGTTTTAATATATTTTTATATCTAAAGATTTTTTTGAGGTTTTTTTTTATAATCTTAAAGATTTTTTTTTACATTTTATTTGTATTTTTTAATTAAAAAATAAAACTGAGAGCCCAAACCAGCTCACGCATGAACATCTGCAATGCAGTAAGTTAAGGTGCATAAAACAGACGATATTGCTACTTTTCACCTTTCTGAGCAATATAATTTGTGATATCGCACAGTGTGTATGCTGCATGCGCCGGTTGATGCGTGCTCCTGGGGGTTGTTAATGACCCTCGCTGTCGGCCGTGCATGCAGCTCAATTTGGACTTATCGTCCAAAGCTGCAAGCATGGCCCGGGCACGGCATGATGTCACTGTGCAATATCGCACAGTGTGTATGCCCATGTCGGGTGGCCTGGGCGTGGAGGGAACATAATGTGCGATGTTGCTCATTGAGCGCATCGCACAGTTTGTACAGGGCTTTAAACCTTACCGCCCTGGTCCAGTATTGCCATTCCAGCTCTTTAATTTTCTAAAAAGACGGCAGCTAAGAAGGCAGTTAATTTATTAATTTAATACAGTGCTATAAATGTGGGATGAACACTTACATAAATATGGCAATAACAGTGAACAATTTTGGATTTTTTTCTTTTTTTATTAATTTAAACTACTCTAGCACTCAGTAAAAGTCAAACAATACAGATCGCCCCTTTCACAAAAAAACACACAACTTTTTTCTTGTTATAGCTCCACTATAAAGTAGGGATGAGCGGGTTCGGTTCCTCGGAATCCGAACCCGCCCGAACTTCATGTTTTTTTACACGGGGCCGAGCGACTCGGATCTTCCCGCCTTGCTCGGTTAACCCGAGCGCGCCCGAACGTCATCATCCCGCTGTCGGATTCTCGCGAGACTCGGATTCTATATAAGGAGCCGCGCGTCGCCGCCATTTTCACACGTGCATTGAGATTCATAGGGAGAGGACGTGGCTGGCGTCCTCTCCGTTTATAGAGAAGAGAGTGAGACAGTAGAGAGAGACACAGTAGTAATTTTGGGGAGCATTAGGAGGAGTACTAGTTACTTGCTGAAGTGATAGTGTGACTGTATATTATCTGACTTGTGGGGGAGACACTGACAGTGGGGAGCAGTTAGAGTCTGAGAGCAGGACTCAGGAGTACATATAACGTACAGTGCACACTTTTGCTGCCAGAGTGCCACACTGCCATTGTGACCACACTGACCACCAGTATAATATATATTGTGATTGTCTGCTTAGGAGTACTACTTGCAAGTTGCTGATAGTGTGACCAGTGACCTGACCACCAGTCACCACCAGTTTAATATATATATATATATATATATATATATATATATAATTGTATATAATATATATATAATATTGTATACCACCTACCCGTGGTTTTTTTTTCTTTCTTTCTTCTTTATACATACCACTATAGTAGCTTACTGTAGCAGTCTGCGGTGCTGCTGAGCTGACTGTGTCCAGCAGGTCCGTCATCAGTCATTACATAATAAATATATATACCTGTCCGGCTGCAGTACTAGTGATATTATATATATATATATTGATTTCATCTCATTATCATCCAGTCTATATTAGCAGCAGACACAGTACGGTAGTCCACGGCTGTAGCTACCTCTGTGTCGGCAGTCGCTCGTCCATCCATAATTGTATACCACCTAACCGTGTTTTTTTTTTTTTTCTTTCTTCTTTATACATACTACTATAGTAGCTTACTGTAGCAGTCTGCAGTGCTGCTGAGCTGACAGTGTCCAGCAGGTCCGTCATCAGTCATTACATAATAAATATATATACCTGTCCGGCTGCAGTACAAGTGATATTATATATATATATATATATATATTAATTTCATCTCCTTATCATCCAGTCTATATTAGCAGCAGACACAGTACGGTAGTCCACGGCTGTAGCTACCTCTGTGTCGGCAGTCGCTCGTCCATCCATAATTGTATACCACCTACCCGTGTTTTTTTTTTTTTTCTTTCTTCTTTATAGATACTACTATAGTAGCTTACTGTAGCAGTCTGCGGTGCTGCTGAGCTGACAGTGTCCAGCAGGTCCGTCATCAGTCATTACATAATAAATATATATACCTGTCCGGCTGCAGTACAAGTGATATTATATATATATATATATATATATATATATTAATTTCATCTCCTTATCATCCAGTCTATATTAGCAGCAGACACAGTACGGTAGTCCACGGCTGTAGCTACCTCTGTGTCGGCAGTCGCTCGTCCATCCATAATTGTATACCACCTACCCGTGGTTTTTTTATTTTTCTTTCTTCTTTATAGATACTACTATAGTAGCTTACTGTAGCAGTCTGCGGTGCTGCTGAGCTGACAGTGTCCAGCAGGTCCGTCATCAGTCATTACATAATAAATATATATACCTGTCCGGCTGCAGTACTAGTGATATTATATATATATATATATATATATTTCATCTCATTATCATCCAGTCTATATTAGCTAGAGATGAGCGGGTTCGGTTTCTCTGAATCCGAACCCGCCCGAACTTCATGGTTTTTTTCACGGGTCCGAGCAGACTCGGATCCTCCCGCCTTGCTCGGTTAACCCGAGCGCGCCCGAACGTCATCATGACGCTGTCGGATTCTCGCGAGACTCGGATTCTATATAAGGAGCCGCGCGTCGCCGCCATTTTCACACGTGCATTGAGATTGATAGTGAGAGGACGTGGCTGGCGTCCTCTCCATTTAGATTATAAGAGAGAGAGATTTACTGGAGCTTAGGACTAGGAGGAGTACTGTAGAAGTGTAGAGAGTGCAGAGAGTTTACTAGTGAGTGACCACCAGACAGTGCAGTTTATTTAATATATCCGTTCTCTGCCTGAAAAAAGCGATACACACAGTGACTCAGTCACATACCATATCTGTGTGCACTGCTCAGGCTCAGCCCAGTGTGCTGCATCATCTATATATATTATATATCTGTCTGACTGCTCAGCTCACACAGCTTATAATTGTGGGGGAGACTGGGGAGCACTGCAGTGCCAGTTATAGGTTATAGCAGGAGCCAGGAGTACATAATATTATAGTGAGTGACCACCAGACAGTGCAGTTTATTTAATATATCCGTTCTCTGCCTGAAAAAAGCGATACACACAGTGACTCAGTCACATACCATATCTGTGTGCACTGCTCAGGCTCAGCCCAGTGTGCTGCATCATCTATATATATTATATATCTGTCTGACTGCTCAGCTCACACAGCTTATAATTGTGGGGGAGACTGGGGAGCACTGCAGTGCCAGTTATAGGTTATAGCAGGAGCCAGGAGTACATAATATTATATTAAAATTAAACAGTGCACACTTTTGCTGCAGGAGTGCCACTGCCAGTGTGACTGACCAGTGACCTGACCACACTGACCACCAGTATAGTTAGTAGTATACTTATATTGTGATTGCCTGAAAAAGTTAAACACTCGTCGTGTGACTTCACTTGTGTGTTGTTTTTTTTTTTATTTTATAAAAATAAAACTCATTCTGCTGACAGACAGTGTCCAGCAGGTCCGTCATTATATAATATATAATATATACCTGTCCGGCTGCAGTAGTGATATATATATATTTTTTATATCATTTATCATCCAGTCGCAGCAGACACAGTACGGTAGTTCACGGCTGTGGCTACCTCTGTGTCTGCACTCGGCAGGCAGTCCGTCCATAATTGTATACCACCTAACCGTGGTTTTTTTTTCTTCTTTATACATACATACTACTACGACATCTCTTTATCAACCAGTCTATATTAGCAGCAGACACAGTACAGTACGGTAGTTCACGGCTGTGGCTACCTCTGTGTCTGCACTCGGCAGGCAGTCCGTCCATAATTGTATACCACCTAACCTTTTTCTTTGCATCATGTGCTGATTGGGGAGGGTTTTTTGGAAGGGACATCCTGCGTGACACTGCAGTGCCACTCCTAAATGGGCCCGGTGTTTGTGTCGGCCACTAGGGTCGCTAATCTTACTCACACAGTCAGCTACCTCATTGCGCCTCTTTTTTTCTTTGCGTCATGTGCTGTTTGGGGAGGGTTTTTTGGAAGGGACATCCTGCGTGACACTGCAGTGCCACTCCTAGATGGGCCCGGTGTTTGTGTCGGCCACTAGGGTCGCTAATCTTACTCACACAGCTACCTCATTGCGCCTCTTTTTTTCTTTGCGTCATGTGCTGTTTGGGGAGGGTTTTTTGGAAGGGACATCCTACGTGACACTGCAGTGCCACTCCTAGATGGGCCCGGTGTTTGTGTCGGCCACTAGGGTCGCTAATCTTACTCACACAGCTACCTCATTGCGCCTCTTTTTTTCTTTGCGTCATGTGCTGTTTGGGGAGGGTTTTTTGGAAGGGCCATCCTGCGTGACACTGCAGTGCCACTCCTAGATGGGCCCGGTGTTTGTGTCGGCCACTAGGGTCGCTAATCTTACTCACACAGCTACCTCATTGCGCCTCTTTTTTTCTTTGCGTCATGTGCTGTTTGGGGAGGGTTTTTTGGAAGGGACATCCTGCGTGACACTGCAGTGCCACTCCTAGATGGGCCCGGTGTTTGTGTCGGCCACTAGGGTCGCTTATCTTACTCACACAGCGACCTCGGTGCAAATTTTAGGACTAAAAATAATATTGTGAGGTGTGAGGTATTCAGAATAGACTGAAAATGAGTGTAAATTATGGTTTTTGAGGTTAATAATACTCTGGGATCAAAATGACCCCCAAATTCTATGATTTAAGCTGTTTTTTAGTGTTTTTTGAAAAAAACACCCGAATCCAAAACACACCCGAATCCGACAAAAAAAATTCGGTGAGGTTTTGCCAAAACGCGTTCGAACCCAAAACACGGCCGCGGAACCGAACCCAAAACCAAAACACAAAACCCGAAAAATTTCAGGCGCTCATCTCTAATATTAGCAGCAGACACAGTACGGTAGTCCACGGCTGTAGCTACCTCTGTGTCGGCAGTCGCTCGTCCATCCATAATTGTATACCACCTACCCGTGGTTTTTTTTTTTTCTTTCTTCTTTATACATACTACTATAGTAGCTTACTGTAGCAGTCTGCGGTGCTGCTGAGCTGACAGTGTCCAGCAGGTCCGTCATCAGTCATTACATAATAAATATATATACCTGTCCGGCTGCAGTACTAGTGATATTATATATATATATATATATATTAATTTCATCTCCTTATCATCCAGTCTATATTAGCAGCAGACACAGGCCCTCATTCCGAGTCGTTCGCTCGGTATTTTTCATCGCATCGCAGTGAAATTCCGCTTAGTGCGCATGCGCAATATTCGCACTGCGACTGCGCCAAGTATCTTTGCTATGAAGAAAGTATTTTTACTCACGGCTTTTTCATCGCTCCGGCGATCGTAATGTGATTGACAGGAAATGGGTGTTACTGGGCGGAAACGCGGCGTTTTATGGGCGTGTGGCTGAAAACGCTACAGTTTCCGGAAAAAACGCAATAGTGGCCGGAGAAACGGGGGAGTGGTTGGGCGAACGCTGGGTGTGTTTGTGACGTCAAACCAGGAACGACAAGCACTGAACTGATCGCACAGGCAGAGTAAGTGTGGAGCTACTCTAAAACTGCTAAGTAGTTTGTGAGCGCAATATTGCGAATACATCGGTCGCAATTTTAAGATGCTAAGATACACTCCCAGTAGGCGGCGGCTTAGCGTGTGTAACTCTGCTAAATTCGCCTTGCGACCGATCAACTCGGAATGAGGGCCACAGTACGGTAGTCCACGGCTGTAGCTACCTCTGTGTCGGCAGTCGCTCGTCCATCCATAATTGTATACCACCTACCCGTGGTTTTTTTTTTTCTTTCTTCTTTATACATACTACTATAGTAGCTTACTGTAGCAGTCTGCGGTGCTGCTGAGCTGACAGTGTCCAGCAGGTCCGTCATCAGTCATTACATAATAAATATATATACCTGTCCGGCTGCAGTACTAGTGATATTATATATATATATATTGATTTCATCTCATTATCATCCAGTTTATATTAGCAGCAGACACAGTACGGTAGTCCACGGCTGTAGCTACCTCTGTGTCGGCAGTCGCTCGTCCATCCATAAGTATACTAGTATCCATCCATCTCCATTGTTTACCTGAGGTGCCTTTTAGTTGTGCCTATTAAAATATGGAGAACAAAAATGTTGAGGTTCCAAAATTAGGGAAAGATCAAGATCCACTTCCACCTCGTGCTGAAGCTGCTGCCACTAGTCATGGCCGAGACGATGAAATGCCAGCAACGTCGTCTGCCAAGGCCGATGCCCAATGTCATAGTACAGAGCATGTAAAATCCAAAACACCAAATATCAGTAAAAAAAGGACTCCAAAATCTAAAATAAAATTGTCGGAGGAGAAGCGTAAACTTGCCAATATGCCATTTACCACACGGAGTGGCAAGGAACGGCTGAGGCCCTGGCCTATGTTCATGGCTAGTGGTTCAGCTTCACATGAGGATGGAAGCACTCAGCCTCTCGCTAGAAAACTGAAAAGACTCAAGCTGGCAAAAGCACCGCAAAGAACTGTGCGTTCTTCGAAATCCCAAATCCACAAGGAGAGTCCAATTGTGTCGGTTGCGATGCCTGACCTTCCCAACACTGGACGTGAAGAGCATGCGCCTTCCACCAATTGCACGCCCCCTGCAAGTGCTGGAAGGAGCACCCGCAGTCCAGTTCCTGATAGTCAGATTGAAGATGTCAGTGTTGAAGTACACCAGGATGAGGAGGATATGGGTGTTGCTGGCGCTGGGGAGGAAATTGACAAGGAGGATTCTGATGGTGAGGTGGTTTGTTTAAGTCAGGCACCCGGGGAGACACCTGTTGTCCGTGGGAGGAATAGGGCCGTTGACATGCCTGGTGAAAATACCAAAAAAATCAGCTCTTCGGTGTGGAAGTATTTCACCAGAAATGCGGACAACATTTGTCAAGCCGTGTGTTGCCTTTGTCAAGCTGTAATAAGTAGGGGTAAGGACGTTAACCACCTCGGAACATCCTCCCTTATACGTCACCTGCAGCGCATTCATAATAAGTCAGTGACAAGTTCAAAAACTTTGGGCGACAGCGGAAGCAGTCCACTGACCAGTAAATCCCTTCCTCTTGTAACCAAGCTCACGCAAACCACCCCACCAACTCCCTCAGTGTCAATTTCCTCCTTCCCCAGGAATGACAATAGTCCTGCATGCCATGTCACTGGCAATTCTGACGAGTCCTCTCCTGCCAGGGATTCCTCCGATGCATCCTTGCGTGTAACGCCTACTGCTGCTGGCGCTGCTGTTGTTGCTGCTGGGAGTCGATGGTCATCCCAGAGGGGAAGTCGTAAGCCCACTTTTACTACTTCCACCAAGCAATTGACTGTCCAACAGTCCTTTGCGAGGAAGATGAAATATCACAGCAGTCATCCTGTTGCAAAGCGGATAACTGAGGCCTTGACAACTATGTTGGTGTTAGACGTGCGTCCGGTATCCGCCGTTAGTTCACAGGGAACTAGACAATTTCTTGAGGCAGTGTGCCCCCGTTACCAAATACCATCTAGGTTCCACTAGGCAGGCGATACCGAGAATGTACACGGACGTCAGAAAAAGACTCACCAGTGTCCTAAAAAATGCAGTTGTACCCAATGTCCACTTAACCACGGACATGTGGACAAGTGGAGCAGGGCAGGGTCAGGACTATATGACTGTGACAGCCCACTGGGTAGATGTATGGACTCCCGCCGCAAGAACAGCAGCGGCGGCACCAGTAGCAGTATCTCGCAAACGCCAACTCTTTCCTAGGCAGGCTACGCTTTGTATCACCGGTTTCCAGAATACGCACACAGCTGAAAACCTCTTACGGCAACTGAGGAAGATCATCGCGGAATGGCTTACCCCAATTGGACTCTCCTGTGGATTTGTGGCATCGGACAACGCCAGCAATATTGTGTGTGCATTAAATATGGGCAAATTCCAGCACGTCCCATGTTTTGCACATACCTTGAATTTGGTGGTGCAGAATTTTTTAAAAAACGACAGGGGCGTGCAAGAGATGCTGTCGGTGGCCAGAAGAATTGCGGGACACTTTCGGCGTACAGGCACCACGTACAGAAGACTGGAGCACCACCAAAAACGCCTGAACCTGCCCTGCCATCATCTGAAGCAAGAAGTGGTAACGAGGTGGAATTCAACCCTCTATATGCTTCAGAGGTTGGAGGAGCAGCAAAAGGCCATTCAAGCCTATACAATTGAGCACGATATAGGAGGTGGAATGTACCTGTCTCAAGCGCAGTGGAGAATGATTTCAACGTTGTGCAAGGTTCTGCAACCTTTTGAACTTGCCACACGTGAAGTCAGTTCAGACACTGCCAGCCTGAGTCAGGTCATTCCCCTCATCAGGCTTTTGCAGAAGAAGCTGGAGGCATTGAAGGAGGAGCTAAAAGGGAGCGATTCCGCTAGGCATGTGGGACTTGTGGATGGAGCCCTTAATTCGCTTAACAAGGATTCACGGGTGGTCAATCTGTTGAAATCAGAGCACTACATTTTGGCCACCGTGCTCGATCCTAGATTTAAAACCTACCTTGGATCTCTCTTTCCGGCAGACACAAGTCTGCTGGGGTTCAAAGACCTGCTGGTGACAAAATTGTCAAGTCAAGCGGAACGCGACCTGTCAACATCTCCTCCTTCACATTCTCCCGCAACTGGGGGTGCGAGGAAAAGGCTCAGAATTCCGAGCCCACCCGCTGGCGGTGATGCAGGGCAGTCTGGAGTGACTGCTGATGCTGACATCTGGTCCGGACTGAAGGACCTGACAACGATTACGGACATGTCGTCTACTGTCACTGCATATGATTCTCTCACCATTGAAAGAATGGTGGAGGATTATATGAGTGACCGCTTCCAAGTAGGCACGTCAGACAGTCCGTACTTATACTGGCAGGAAAAAGAGGCAATTTGGAGGCCCTTGCACAAACTGGCTTTATTCTACCTAAGTTGCCCTCCCACAAGTGTGTACTCCGAAAGAGTGTTTAGTGCCGCCGCTCACCTTGTCAGCAATCGGCGTACGAGGTTACTTCCAGAAAATGTGGAGAAGATGATGTTCATTAAAATGAATTATAATCAATTCCTCCGTGGAGACATTGACCAGCAGCAATTGCCTCCACAAAATACACAGGGAGCTGAGATGGTGGATTCCAGTGGGGACGAATTGATAATCTGTGAGGAGCGGGATGTACACGGTGATATATCGGAGGATGATGATGAGGTGGACATCTTGCCTCTGTAGAGCCAGTTTGTGCAAGGAGAGATTAATTGCTTCTTTTTCGGTGGGGGTCCAAACCAACCCGTCATTTCAGTCACAGTCGTGTGGCAGACCCTGTCACTGAAATGATGGGTTGGTTAAAGTGTGCATGTCCTGTTTATACAACATAAGGGTGGGTGGGAGGGCCCAAGGACAATTCCATCTTGCACCTCTTTTTTCTTTCATTTTTATTTGCGTCATGTGCTGTTTGGGGAGTGTTTTTTGGAAGGGCCATCCTGCGTGACACTGCAGTGCCACTCCTAGATGGGCCAGGTGTTTGTGTCGGCCACTAGGGTCGCTTATCTTACTCACACAGCTACCTCATTGCGCCTCTTTTTTTCTTCTTTGCGTCATGTGCTGTTTGGGGAGTGTTTTTTGGAAGGGCCATCCTGCGTGACACTGCAGTGCCACTCCTAGATGGGCCAGGTGTTTGTGTCGGCCACTAGGGTCGCTTAGCTTACTCACACAGCTACCTCATTGCACCTCTTTTTTTCTTCTTTGCGTCATGTGCTGTTTGGGGAGTGTTTTTTGGAAGGGCCATCCTGCGTGACACTGCAGTGCCACTCCTAGATGGGCCAGGTGTTTGTGTCGGCCACTAGGGTCGCTTATCTTACTCACACAGCTACCTCATTGCGCCTCTTTTTTTCATCTTTGCGTCATGTGCTGTTTGGGGAGTGTTTTTTGGAAGGGCCATCCTGCGTGACACTGCAGTGCCACTCCTAGATGGGCCAGGTGTTTGTGTCGGCCACTAGGGTCGCTTAGCTTACTCACACAGCTACCTCATTGCGCCTCTTTTTTTCTTCTTTGCGTCATGTGCTGTTTGGGGAGTGTTTTTTGGAAGGGCCATCCTGCGTGACACTGCAGTGCCACTCCTAGATGGGCCAGGTGTTTGTGTCGGCCACTAGGGTCGCTTAGCTTACTCACACAGCTACCTCATTGCGCCTCTTTTTTTCTTCTTTGCGTCATGTGCTGTTTGGGGAGTGTTTTTTGGAAGGGCCATCCTGCGTGACACTGCAGTGCCACTCCTAGATGGGCCAGGTGTTTGTGTCGGCCACTAGGGTCGCTTAGCTTACTCACACAGCTACCTCATTGCGCCTCTTTTTTTCTTCTTTGCGTCATGTACTGTTTGGGGAGTGTTTTTTTGAAGGGTTATCCTGCGTGACACTGCAGTGCCACTCCTAGATGGGCCAGGTGTTTGTGTCGGCCACTAGGGTCGCTTAGCTTAGTCATCCAGCGACCTCGGTGCAAATTTTAGGACTAAAAATAATATTGTGAGGTGTGCGGTATTCAGAATAGACTGAAAATGAGTGGAAATTATGGTTTTTGAGGTTAATAATACTTTGGGATCAAAATGACCCCCAAATTCTATGATTTAAGCTGTTTTTTAGGGTTTTTTGAAAAAAACACCCGAATCCAAAACACACCCGAATCCGACAAAAAAAATTCTGTGAGGTTTTGCCAAAACGCGGTCGAACCCAAAACACGGCCGCGGAACCGAACCCAAAACCAAAACACAAAACCCGAAAAATTTCAAGTGCACATCCCTACTATAAAGTAGCTGAAGGTGTGCACCAGTTATGCCCTCCATAGCGATAGCCACACCCACAGCACAGGCCACACCCTCTGTAGACCACAGACCCACCGTAATGGTCACACCCCCACATCAGTCATTCTGCTGCAGCAATTGTCCCAGCCCCCACAGCGGCACACAATAGGCCCTTCATAAATCTCAGCTCCAGGCCCATGTGGACCTTAATCTGGCACTGCTGCCACCACAAGCAATTTTGGCGAGTCCACAAAGCGAGGATCCACAATCACCTCAGCTGTCTGGTGAGTAAACATAAAAGTTAATTGTAACAAAAATGTAAAACAGTGTGGTCTATGAATTAACCTGGATAAGGCATAATGAATTGATAAACCACTGATATGTGCAAGGTGATCAAGGCAGAAGCAAAACAGATCCTAACAGCAAAAATGCTGAACGTCCCTGTTTGGCTTGTGCCTTTATCACCTTGCACATATCACTGGTTTTTCAAATCCTTAGGTCTTCTCCTGGTTAATTCATCTGCACCACTGTTTGTGTACTGGCAAAATTAATTTATTTGTGTTAATTCTTATTCCAGGCAATAATCACAAATAACAGCACATGGTTTCTTTTGACATTTTTGCAGTAACATTTTCAGATGTGATGTTGCCCATAGCAACCATGTAATATTCCAGAAATTTAAACAAGAAACAGCAACATAAATGTAATCTAGAATCCAATTGTTTGCCATGGACAACATCACCATTTCTAAACATAGGCCACCTTAAGACATTTACATGGTATTTTTATGAAAAATGTGTGCTTTATTTCTTTGGTGTAATTTGCCCACACAACACTGACTGCCTTGATCAATTTGTGAGTGTGTTTCAAAACACATTTAATGTATTGTGTGTGTTTAACAAAAGGAAGGGTCATACACAATCTGTAAATGCATTAATTTAAAATGGCGACAGTTCTTCGTGTTTGCACATTCATTATGGCACAGAGTCCGACAATTCCCTAATTCATTTTTCCATTGAGTATGGAAAGTTAGAAGCCACATATGTGTTAAAAAAGGTAAGATTCCTAGGTAATTTTAGGCCACAATCTCTGTTTCATTTTCAACATGAATATTATTAAGTAAGGCATGTTTACGTCAAGCAAATAAATATTTTAAAAACTAAATAGTGGCTGTTATCAACCCCATACAGAACCACCCATCATGGACGAGGACGCACAGCAGGAAAGTGACCAGTAGCCTACCTACACAGTACACCTGCAGCCCATCGATCCTACCCAGCCAACCATGCCGCAGGACATAACACAATCACCCCAAACAAATGGCCCCTGAGTTTTGGAGCAGTTGGGCCACACAACAGGCACAACACTATGCCTGCCTGAACACCCACACCCAATACCTTGCCAGTCTGCCCCATCATCTTCCTCGCCTCAGTCGGATCTCAGGCAGACTGATAGTTCAGGTTGGCAGAATTGCCAATTCAATGGAGCAGATGAGGGCAGACAACAGTCAAATGCAAGCCAATTTAGTCAGAATCATGGATGAACAACAGCGGCAGCAACAAGCCCTCATGCAAATAATACAACACAACCAACTGGTGAACGAAAACCTCTCCAGAATAATTGCCAGCAACACTGCCACAAATACCCAACTGACTGCAAGCATACACAACCTCAGCCAAAGCATTAATGTGTTGGCATCCCAACAAATCAGCTCAAGCTCCGGAACTACAACACCAAGCCAGACCCCAGTTACCTCCCCTGTTAGACGCTCCAGCAGAACACAGACCAACGAACCAGGTCAATCCTCTGCACCCAGCACACAAAAAAAAAAAAAATGAAGGATGCATCAAATGGTTGTTAAAAAATAAAGTTTTTGGAATTGTTACACCAAAAATGCCTGTGTCCAAGCAAATCATTTTTAAACACCCAATATGTGTATGGTTTAATGTGCTAATGAGTGACAGTGTAAGTTATTCAAATTACAGTATAACTGTAAAGAACAGTACAATTAACAAACACTAACGCAACACAAACAACATTCACACCTACAATACATTTTAAAAAAGTGGTTAGGCAAGGTTATTTATAACTAAATAATACTTACCGTTAAAATAACGCCGAATCACTTCTTGCCTTACCTGCCTCCCTACATCTGTACTCACACTGTCACCAGATGTATCTAACTCCTCTACTTGCTGGCTGTTTTCTTCATCACCAACATGTGGCAGATGTTGACTCAAACACAGATTATGAAGAAAACAGCAGCAGAACACAATCCTAGTCACCTTTGAGGGACTATACAACAAAAGCCTAGCAGACTTATCCAGACACCGAAACCTAGATTTCAGCACCCCAAAACATCTTTCTATCACATTCCGCGTAGACTTATGTGCATTATTATAATTGTGTTCAGCAGGAGAATCAGGTTGGGACAATGGAGTAAGGAGCCAAGAGTAGCAGCCATAACCACCATCACCTGAAATACAGATATAGCCAACATTAGGACATATGGATTATGGTAAAACACATACAAAAATCAGGAGTTTGAAGTTACCACACATACACACAACACACTTGGAACATACCCAGCAGCCAGCCATCAGGCATTTGTCCGTCCTCAAACTTATCGAACAGTGATGACTGACTGAGGATGAAGGAGCCGCCAGGGTAACCTGCAACCACACTCATAATTTTGAGATTTGCATCACAAACCACCTGGACATTAGTGGATTGGCGAAAATGTCTATTTGTGAAAACATATTGCCTGCCCCTAGGTGGTCTCAGCTCAACGTGTGTGCAATCTATGGCACCCAGCACATTGGGCATGCCAGCAAGCTCATAGAAAGCTACCCTGACTGCATGCCACTGTAACTCCTGGGTAGGGAAGCAGATAGAGGCATCTATGTGGGGTTCCAACACATCCAAAACCTGAGTGGACATTACAAAATATAAGGTGAGTGTCATGATCTGTAATCAATACAATACTGTGTTATAACACATAACAGAAGCAACACTTAGACATAGACGTGTATGTATGTTTCAACTCACCTGATTTAAATATTTTGAAAAGGTGGGCTCGGAGATACCAATTACATCGCCTGTCAGAGCCTGGAAGCTCCCAGTAGCCATAAAGTGCAACACAGCCAGGAGTTTGTGCAGGCCTGAGACAGAGCAAGAGCGTGCTGTCTCAGGGTCTAGGTCCAGTTTGACAAGGTCATACAGACGGAATATGTTGCTTCTATTTAGCCGAAACATCTGTATGACCCTATCATCGGACAATGCGTTTAAGTTTAAACGACCCCTAAAAAAACGAGGCCTGCGCAGCCTCCGCGGCACCTGTACAACCTGCTGACCATGCTGACTTACCTGGCCCTGATTTATTGTCGCCTCATGGAGCAGTCTCAGGTATCCCCCAGCAAACAATAAATCTGTACTACACACGGCAGCAGCCATTTCAGAGTGAGAGCTGGTCAAAATGTGCTTGGGACCCTTTTAAAGGGCCAAAAAATCAGGTGTGACTAATGGATAATTGAATACACATGTAAACACGTTTATCAAAAGCAGGTCTACTTTTTTTTAGGACTTTTTTACGATTTGTATTTTTTCACGGCCGCAAATGTATTTTCACGGTACAGATTACAAATACGAATGGTTAGTAAATGACCGTGAACCATACCTAAACAGCCGCGTTTGACCGAAGGTGTATTCAATCGTATTTTTTCCCTTGGACTTCCCAAAAAATACGAATTCCCTCATCACTGCCGTGATTTGAGTTTAGTAAATTCCCGAGATGACACTTTGAAGAAAAAACACCATCTCGGTCAAAATCAGGACCTTAGTAAATATACCCCATTGACTTTTTCACACAGAGTTGATAGGATTCCTATCGACTGTGAACTTGTACGCAAGATAGCCAAAAGTGGAAAGTATTTTCGGTACCGGTATACACGTGGGAGCAAGACCATGTGGGTTGGAAAGGTATCGCAGGGGTATTGTGCCCACATCATCCAGCCGGATACTTGTACTGAGCAAATGAGAGAACTAGGGATTGGTTTCTTTATAAGGAAGATTTGTGATATGGTGTTGTTACATTTTGTCCCTTATGTTCTCCCATATGATGCCTTTTTCATATGTGGGAGGAAAGCATACAAGTGGCTTACTGCGAGCTCTGAGGGGTTATGTTATATTGGGAGAGTACTACCAGAAGTCATGACCATAACCCACGACAAAATGAAAGACGTTCACCGCAACGCTCAGACTCCTTATACTCATACCCATTATGAACACATCATCAAGACACCCTATAGATTGGGCAGAGCATGCAGCCTCTGATTTGATCCATGAATCCACCGGGATTCAGTTCCTTCTTGCATTAGATATCACCCGTACTGCCAGAGGAACTATAAATTATAGGTACATCCATGCGCTGGCAAACTTGATAGATAATATCACTGAGATGTATGATGACACCTTCAGGTATACAGGAAGGGAGTTACAAGCCTACAAGAAGGAATTTATCCAGCACAGAATGCTCCTTAATTATGTTACGGCTGTGACAGGTGGGTACTGTGTTACCCTGGCAACTCAATATGGCGGGAAGTGCTCTACGTATATTACGAATAACACTGACGACCATATGGAGATCATTGATCAAAAGATGTATGAGATGTTGCAGTTGAAGTGGGAGTTCAGGAGGAAATACAACCTTACCTTGACAGCTGTGGGTAATGAACTGACCGACTGGGTCTCATGGTTGAACCCACGCAAATGGTTCTCAGGGTTAGGAGAGTGGGCACAGAATGTTATTATGAGTGTGGGAAAGTTTCTCCTTTGTATCCTGGGTGTCGTCATAATTATTGGTCTGGTATTCAGGTGTGTTCAAATCTTGATGCGGCGCAAGCACGGCACAAATTTGATGAGTCTAATGAGCGAGGGCATTGATACAGCAGCAGATTTTATTTATGATCCATCCGTAGAGACAGTGTTATGATAAGGATTGAAAATGAATTTCATGGCCTGTTTCTTTCACTATTTCTCTCTGTTTCCCCCCTCTACCCAGAAACATCCAACCGGAAAAGACGTCATCCATACCCAATGTTATGTGAATGTATTTTAATATATGTGTCTTACCTTCATCACTGCAACCCTCAGTTAATGGCACACATAGTCGACAGGTGTTATCTACATATAGCAGCACTCACATATGATCCCCCTCCATGTATCATCAGATAAATGTGCTCCCCATTTGTTGGTATTAGAAGCCGAAAAGGTGAGGGTCAAAAGCACTTGCCCGAAATGAGCTCGGTAGTGTTTGTTTGCCCAAGTACAGACCCTTAATACGGGATAAGAAGGATTTAATGTATACTTCGCAATACCTCGAAGCTTACTTAGAACATATACGGCACAATGATACATGCCCCTCAGACATTGATTCATACATACATGCTTTTTTACTATCCCACTAGGCTATACATATCCTACCTGCAACTCCCCCCCTATCGTCCAAACTTTGTATATATTGTATAGATAATATTTTCAGTTTATTAGTTAAGTGTGGCAGTTATTGATGACTGCCAAAGGGTGGACTGTCGAAGTCAAAATATTGCAGCCATATGCACCGAGTACAAACACCACACAGATGGCCTCCGTGCATGTACTTGTTCTGCCGTGCGTGCACATACTCGCAGGTTGCGTATGACCGCTCACGCGGTGGTGCGTATTAGCGCATGGTATGAGTAATTACGGTAGCATATGTATTTGCATGGAAAAGCCACAAAGACACATTTCATATTTAATTCACATAGTACACGGTTTACACATAGCCTACATGCACCACACCAGTGAGTTACACTTGCTTAAAATGTACAGTAACAAAGGAATTCACCTTTATAGGATATGAGGGGACAGAATTAGGTTAGGAGGTGGTGTTTGGTATCCAGATGTACAGTATATTAAGAGCAATATTCCAGGTAGCAGTTTGCAGAAGATAGCACGCTCCTGCACATAGATATGCGCAGGAACAGTATATTAATATTACACTGTATTTATTGTACTTTGATATTTGGCGGGAACCCAGTGGAGACCATCTGCAAGTGCACCTGAGCCAGGCATCGCCCACCTATTCAAACCGACCTATGACCCCTCCTGTACTGTAAATGACCAGCCCTTTGACCTATGGGTGAAGAGATTACAGTTTCTATTGTATCATGAAATGGACAAATGTATAAAAAGCCAAGCTGCCTGGCCGACCCCACATTCTCTGAAAGTCATCTATCTTGATTGACCGAGGACCGGGACCGGGTGGCGCTTGCGAACAAACGTATGTATCATTGATTGTAGCCTGTATCTCTTATTGTGAATTGTATTACTATTGTAACCCCCTGCTTATACATAACTGTTGGTGGGTCAGATCCCAACATATGTAAATACAATTGGTGTCGTGTCCCTTTCCTGCTGAGGTTTAAGGTGTATTTAAGCCACACGTGTAGCTGCATTGTGCTTACAGCGTGTCGGTGTGTGTGTACGCAAAGTGTGTACTTTGTACAACCGTTGCGGTGTGTGTACGCAAAGTGTGTATACAGTACGGGCCTGTGTACGCTAACTGGGTAAAAAGTACGTAGGTTAAGGATTACATCCAGCAGCCGCAGCGGCTATGGTTTTAGTGTAAAAGGTATAGCTTTTCTGTCCTGTATGTTAATCAGCATTAACAATGCACATGCAAATGCAAAAAAAAACCTCTCCTTCACAGTAAATAAGTGTACACTATACACTTAAGGTACTCAGTTACCTTAAAAATGTGCATTAAGGGCCCTTAAAGTGTATATTATTATATACCATCCAACAAGGGAAATGACACTATTAATGTTACTACCACTCATAAAGGATGGTTGGATTTATCCAGTAAGCAATCTTGTAAGTCTATAATTATTCAACCTTTTCACTTCTTTACATTAAGCTTTGTATTAGGTGTTTATATAGCAATAATACTCCTCCCCTGACAATATAATCACTTCAGTAGAAACTTATGTAATGGTTGGTAGCAATTAGTTTCAGTTAGTCTTTTATTTTGCTGCGCTTGTGTCTTTTCCTGTGTCAATTAATTATGCAGCACTCTATAAAAGTCCTGGACTCCTTTGGCTCCTGCAAATATCCTTTAGGCTACTTTGTTTCCTCTAGGTAGAGAGTCAATTATAATCCTCTGTAAAGTACATAAAACAGCTGTTCCTCCAACTTATTATTATATATAGCTGTAGGCTTGGATTATGTCTTGATATAAATGATAAATACATTAATGGAGGGGAAAGTTCAATCTGTATACTAAACTCAAGTATATTCAGCTTTATATAACTCTTGTGCTAAATGATTCTTTCTGTTACTGTTCTGTCCATGAATGTCCCTCACATAAATTAACTCCTTGCACAAGGTAACTTAACTTTTGTTGTAGCAGTTCAATAGTTTAATAGTTAAGTGTGCTACATTAAATAACAATTAATGTTTCCGTTATTATATCCCGACTGCCTCTTAGCTCAACTTTTCAGCTCACAGTGTGTATAGCATAAACATATGTTCCTATTGCCCTAGATGCCTATTACATACCTCCCAACATGACCCACTCCAGGAGGGACATAATGCTCTGCTCCTGGGAATCCTCCTTAATTTATGATTGCCATCACCTGTGCTGAAATACCTTTCTTATCTATTAACCTGTTCAATACAGGTGTCGGCAATCATACATTAAGAGGGAAGTCCAGGAGCAGAGCATTCTGTCCCTCCTGGAGAGGATCATGTTTGGAGGTATGCTATTGTCCCTCATTGTCGGGTACTGGGCTATATTACTGTTGCTGCAGTTAAAGTTAATTTTCTGTGAATGTTAACAGTGCCTGTCTTTATAGGCTACCTGTAGTTGACTGAAACCAGCTGTGGTGTATTTAAATACAGGTGTATTGCAATTTAGTCTATTTTAATTACACCTACTGTAGTTTTCCCTCTAAAACTGTCTGGGCAGCACTCCCCGACTCCTCCCTCGAAAGGTAACTGGCTGACTGGCTATTCTGCCTCACATGCAGCTCCGGCTCTTCCCTCTGCTGAGATGCTGGGAAGCTTCTCTCACTGTCTGCCCCACCTCCTCTCTAGATGCTGCTGTCACCAGAGAGCCCCGTTCCGCTCTGTCACTGAGATGCGGACAAGATGCCGCCGGCCGGAATCCCGGCGGTCGAAATACCGACGACGGAATCCCGACCGCCACAATCCCGACATATTCTCCACGACACCCATAGAGGGAGAACATAATAGTGTGCCGAGCGTAGCGAGGCACCGTGCCCACAGCGTGGCGAGCGAAGCGAGCCCGCGAGGGGCTGCGTTCCGCTCGCCACCCCTGTCGGGATTGTGTGGTCGGGATTCCGGCGTCGGTATTTCGACCGCCGGGATTCCGGCCGGCAGCATTTAGTACTGATCCCCTGTCACTACACGTCCACCACATGGAGGTGAGTATGTGCTCTATTGAGTGTTCATTTTGGGCACCGTTGCCTGAGCCTCCGCGGCCGTTGTATGTTTACATCGGTTACAGTTCTTTGTCAGCGGCAGGGAGAGCTTCAGTACAACGCCCCCATACACTCTCCAGTGCACCCTCTTCTCTGAGCTAGCTCCGGCTAGCCCGCCCTGTGTGGGTTCTGTCTCCTAAGCCTCTGCCACCGCTGTATGTTTACAGTGCCTTCAGCTCAGTCAGTGGCGGAGAGAGCTCAGCAAGACAATCGCTAACAGCGGGATATCCAGTCTGACCTGCCACTAGCGAGGATTGCCTTTTATACGCTCTCCTCCTGCGTCGCGAGGGATCCCCCTTTGCACACTGCCCCAACTGTTACTGGCGTGCAGGGCCCTTTTTTCATACGGCCTACTGTTACTGGCGCGCGGGACTCTTTTTTTCACACGGCCTACTGTTACTTGCTCGCGGGACACCTTTGCACAAGGCTCAGCTGTGTTACCGCCACATGCAGGCTGTCTCCCTCTCTCTGCACACAGCCCTTTAATACGAGCGCGCAGACAGTGGGTGGCTGCTTCTATTCCTGCCCAGCACTTTATTTCTTACACTGTACTGCACTCTGCTGCCTCCCCTCAGTACAAAATGTATAACACACCACTATTCCATAGACACATATACACAACATTATGCATACAATATTTACATCAGTACATTTCATATATATTTATATCTAAAACGTTCTATAGCTGCTACATAGATATATTGTAAGTCATATTTTATTTTATAATAGGGAAATAGTCAATATTCATGCTACATTTAAACAATAAAACAGACAAAAAACACTGTGTACAGTACGTGTTATAATTTATTGTTAGACAGAAACATAAAATACACTAGCAGCCCTGTCGCTGAAATGATTGGTTTGTTAAAGTGTGCATGTCCTGTTTATACAACATAACGGTGGGTGGAAGGGCCCAAGGACAATTCCATCTTGCAGCTCTTTTTCTTCTTTGCATTATGTGCTGTTTGGGGCCTAGTTTTTAAAACTACCATCCTGTCTGCCAATGCAGTGCCACTCCTAGATGGGACAGGTGTTTGTGCCACACACTGTCGTTTAGCTCAGTCATCCAGCGATCTCGGTGCAACCTTTGGCCTAAAAACAATATTGTGAGGTTTTAAGAATAGACTGGAAATGAGTGGAATTGAATGTTATTTGGGTTAATAATAACATAGGATCAAAATTACCCCCAAATTCTGTGATTTTAGCTGTTTTTATGTTTTTTTCCCCAAAAAACTTCCAGATTCAAAACCAGAAAGGGTGGTTTTGGCAAAACCAATACAGAACATGAGTCGAGATCCAGATCCTAAACCATAACACAAAAGCCAAAAAAATGTCTATTGCATATTTCTAGAGACAATGGCCCTCATTCCGAGTTGATTGCTCGCTAGCTACTTTTAGCAGCCGTGCAAACGCATAGTTGCCACCCACGGGAAAGTGTATTTTCGCTTTGGAGGAGTGTGAACGCCTGTGCAGCAAAGCGGCTGCAAACTAGTGATGTGCACCGGACATTTTTTCGGGTTTTGTGTTTTGGTTTTGGATTCGGTTCCGCGGCCGTGTTTTGGATTCGGACGCGTTTTGGCAAAACCTCACCGAAAATTTTTTGTCGGATTCGGGTGTGTTTTGGATTCGGGTGTTTTTTTCAAAAAACCCTAAAAAACAGCTTAAATCATAGAATTTGGGGGTCATTTTGATCCCATAGTATTATTAACCTCAATAACCATAATTTCCACTCATTTCCAGTCTATTCTGAACACCTCACACCTCACAATATTATTTTTAGTCCTAAAATTTGCACCGAGGTCGCTGGATGGCTAAGCTAAGCGACACAAGTGGCCGACACAAACACCTGGCCCATATAGGAGTGGCACTGCAGTGTCAGGCAGGATGGCACTTCAAAAAAATAGTCCCCAAACAGCACATGATGCAAAGAAAAAAAGAGGTGCACCAAGGTCGCTGTGTGACTAAGATAAGCGACACAAGTGGCCGACACAAACACCTGGCCCATCTAGGAGTGGCACTGCAGTGTCAGACAGGATGGCACTTCAAAAAAATTGTCCCCAAACAGCACGATGCAAAGAAAAAAAGAGGCGCACCAAGGTCGCTGTGTGACTAAGCTAAGCGACACAAGTGGCCGACACAAACACCTGGCCCATCTAGGAGTGGCACTGCAGTGTCAGACAGGATGGCACTTCAAAAAAATAGTCCCCAAACAGCACATGATGCAAAGAAAAAAAGAGGCGCACCAAGGTCGCTGTGTGACTAAGCTAAGCGACACAAGTGGCCGACACAAACACCTGGCCCATCTAGGAGTGGCACTGCAGTGTCAGACAGGATGGCACTTCAAAAAAATTGTCCCCAAACAGCACATGATGCAAAGAAAAAAAGAGGTGCACCAAGGTCGCTGTGTGACTAAGCTAAGCGACACAAGTGGCCGACACAAACACCTGGCCCATCTAGGAGTGGCACTGCAGTGTCAGACAGGATGGCACTTCAAAAAAATTGTCCCCAAACAGCACATGATGCAAAGAAAAAAAGAGGCGCACCACAGGTATAGAATGTAGATGGATAGTAAACTTAATGACAACACAGAGGTAGGTACAGCAGTGGCCTTCCGTACCGTACTGCTATATATAGTATACTGGTGGTCACTGTGTCAGCAAACTGCAAAACTAAAATGCACCACAGGTATAGAATGTAGATGGATAGTATACTTAATGACGACACAGAGGTAGGTACAGCAGTGGCCTTCCGTACCGTACTGCTATATATAGTATACTGGTGGTCACTGTGTCAGCAAACTGCAAAACTAAAATGCACCACAGGTATAGAATGAAGATGGATAGTATACTTAATGACGACACAGAGGTAGGTACAGCAGTGGCCTTCCGTACTGCTATATATAGTATACTGGTGGTCACTGTGTCAGCAAACTGCAAAACTAAAATGCACCACAGGTATAGAATGTAGATGGATAGTATACTTAATGACGACACAGAGGTAGGTACAGCAGTGGCCTTCCGTACTGCTATATATAGTATACTGGTGGTCACTTTTCAGCAAACTGCAAAACTAAAATGCACCACAGGTATAGAATGTAGATGGATAGTATACTTAATGACGGCACAGAGGTAGGTACAGCAGTGGCCTTCCGTACTGCTATATATAGTATACTGGTGGTCACTGTGTCAGCAAACTGCAAAACTAAAATGCACCACAGGTATAGAATGTAGATGGATAGTATACTTAATGACAACACAGAGGTAGGTACAGCAGTGGCCTTCCGTACTGCTATATATAGTATACTGGTGGTCACTGTGTCAGCAAACTGCAAAACTAAAATGCACCACAGGTATAGAATGTAGATGGATAGTATACTTAATGACGACACAGAGGTAGGTACAGCAGTGGCCTTCCGTACTGCTATATATAGTATACTGGTGGTCACTGTGTCAGCAAACTGCAAAACTAAAATGCACCACAGGTATAGAATGTAGATGGATAGTATACTTAATGACGACACAGAGGTAGGTACAGCAGTGGCCTTCTGTACCGTACTGCTATATATACTGGTGGTCACTGTGTCAGCAAATTGCACAACTGAAATGCACCACAGGTATAGAATCTAGATGGATAGTATACTTAATGACGACACAGAGGTAGGTACAGCAGTGGCCTACTGTGCCGTAATGCTATATATTATATACTGGTGGTCACTGGTCAGCAAAACTCTGCACTGTACTCCTCCTATATAATATTATACTGGTGGTCCCCAGTCCCCACAATAAAGCAGCACACTGAGCACAGATATGGAGTGTTTTTCAGGCAGACAACGTATACTGGTGGTCACTGTCAGCAAAACTCTGCACTGTACTCCTGCTATATAATACAGCTGCTCCCCAGTCCCCACAATTAAGCAGTGTGAGCACAGATATATGCAGCACACTGAGCACAGATATGGAGCGTTTTTTTCAGGCAGAAAACGGATAACTGGTGGTCACTGATCAGCAAAACTCTGCACTGTACTCCTCCTATATTATACAGCTGCTCCCCAGCCCTCCCCACAAGTAAGCAATAGTGCACAATCAAGTTCAACAATAACGGAGAGGATGCCAGCCACATCCTCTCACTAACATTTCCAATGCACGAGTGAAAATGGCGGCGACGCGCGGCTGCTTATATAGAATCCGAATCTCGCGAGAATCTGACAGCGGGATGATGACGTTCGGGCGCGCTCGGGTTAAACGAGCCATACGGGAGAATCCGAGTATGCCTCGGACCCGTGTAAAATGGTTGAAGTTCGGGGGGGTTCGGTTTCCGAGAAACCGAACCCGCTCATCACTACTGCAAACACATTTTGTGCAAAACAAGACCAGCCCTGTAGTTACTTATTCTGTGTGATGATTGCTGCGACGAATGACACGGTTATGATGTCAGATACACGCCCAGCAAATGCCCCGGCCACGCCTGCATTTTTTCAAAGACTCACAGAAAACTCCCACTTCTTGTTAATCTCCTTGCATCCACCAGTGCGACTTAAAGCTTTGCTAGAACCTGTGCAAAACCACAATGCTCTTTGTACCCGTATGCCGTGCGAGCGCATTGCGGTGCATATGCATGCGCAGATTTGCTATTTTGTTAAATGATCGCTACGCAGCGAACAATGGCAGCTAGCGATCAACTCGGAATGAGGGCCAATGTGGGGTGAATGGGAATGTGTGACAGCGAGGGTGTATGTATGACAATGTGGGGTGAATAGGAATGTGTGACAGCGAGTGTGTATGTATGACAATGTGGGGTGAATGGGAATGTGTGACAGCGAGTGTGTATGTATGACAATGTGGGGTGAATAGGAATGTGTGACAGCGAGGGTGTATGTATGACAATGTGGGGTGAATAGGAATGTGTGACAGCGAGTGTGTATGTATGACAATGTGGGGTGGATGGGAATGTGTGACAGCGAGTGTGTATGTATGACAATGTGGGGTGAATGGGAATGTGTGACAGCGAGTGTGTATGTATGACAATGTGGGGTGAATAGGAATGTGTGACAGCGAGGGTGTATGTATGACAATGTGGGGTGAATAGGAATGTGTGACAGCGAGTGTGTATGTATGACAATGTGGGGTGGATGGGAATGTGTGACAGCGAGTGTGTATGTATGACAATGTGGGGTGAATGGGAATGTGTGACAGCGAGTGTGTATTAGAGATGTGCACTTGAAATTTTTCGGGTTTTGTGTTTTGGTTTTGGGTTCGGTTCCGCGGCCGTGTTTTGGGTTCGACCGCGTTTTGGCAAAACCTCACCGAATTTTTTTTGTCGGATTCGGGTGTGTTTTGGATTCGGGTGTTTTTTTTTCAAAAAACACTAAAAAACAGCTTAAATCATAGAATTTGGGGGTCATTTTGATCCCAAAGTATTATTAACCTCAAAAACCATAATTTCCACTCATTTTCAGTCTATTCTGAACACCTCACACCTCACAATATTATTTTTAGTCCTAAAATTTGCACCGAGGTCGCTGGATGACTAAGCTAAGCGACCGTAGTGGCCGACACAAACACATGGCCCATCTAGGAGTGGCACTGCAGTGTCACGCAGGATGGCCCTTCCAAAAAACACTCCCCAAACAGCACATGATGCAAAGAAAAAAAGAGGCGCAATGAGGTAGCTGTGTGAGTAAGCTAAGCGACCCTAGTGGCCGACACAAACACCTGGCCCATCTAGGAGTGGCACTGCAGTGTCACGCAGGATGGCCCTTCCAAAAAACACTCCCCAAACAGCACATGACGCAAAGAAAAAAAGAGGCGCAATGAGGTAGCTGTGTGAGTAAGCTAAGCGACCCTAGTGGCCGACACAAACACCTGGCCCATCTAGGAGTGGCACTGCAGTGTCACGCAGGATGGCCCTTCCAAAAAACACTCCCCAAACAGCACATGACGCAAAGAAAAAAAGAGGCGCAATGAGGTAGCTGTGTGAGTAAGCTAAGCGACCCTAGTGGCCGACACAAACACCTGGCCCATCTAGGAGTGGCACTGCAGTGTCACGCAGGATGGCCCTTCCAAAAAACACTCCCCAAACAGCTCATGACGCAAAGAAAAATGAAAGAAAAAAGAGGTGCAAGATGGAATTGTCCTTGGGCCCTCCCACCCACCCTTATGTTGTATAAACAGGACATGCACACTTTAACCAACCCATCATTTCAGTGACAGGGTCTGCCACACGACTGTGACTGAAATGACGGGTTGGTTTGGACCCCCACCGAAAAAGAAGCAATTAATCTCTCCTTGCACAAACTGGCTCTACAGAGGCAAGATGTCAACCTCATCATCATCCTCCGATATATCACCGTGTACATCCCGCTCCTCACAGATTATCAATTCGTCCCCACTGGAATCCACCATCTCAGCTCCCTGTGTATTTTGTGGAGGCAATTGCTGCTGGTCAATGTCTCCACGGAGGAATTGATTATAATTCATTTTAATGAACATCATCTTCTCCACATTTTCTGGAAGTAACCTCGTACGCCGATTGCTGACAAGGTGAGCGGCGGCACTAAACACTCTTTCGGAGTACACACTTGTGGGAGGGCAACTTAGGTAGAATAAAGCCAGTTTGTGCAAGGGCCTCCAAATTGCCTCTTTTTCCTGCCAGTATAAGTACGGACTGTCTGACGTGCCTACTTGGAAGCGGTCACTCATATAATCCTCCACCATTCTTTCAATGGGGAGAGAATCATATGCAGTGCCAGTAGACGACATGTCCGTATCCGTAATCGTTGGCAGGTCCTTCAGTCCGGACCAGATGTCAGCATCAGCAGTCGCTCCAGACTGCCCTGCATCACCGCCAGCGGATGGGCTCGGAATTCTGAGCCTTTTCCTCGCACCCCCAGTTGCGGGAGAATGTGAAGGAGGAGATGTTGACAGGTCGCGTTCCGCTTGACTTGACAATTTTCTCACCAGCAGGTCTTTGAACCCCAGCAGACTTGTGTCTGCCGGAAAGAGAGATCCAAGGTAGGTTTTAAATCTAGGATCGAGCACGGTGGCCAAAATGTAGTGCTCTGATTTCAACAGATTGACCACCCGTGAATCCTTGTTAAGCGAATTAAGGGCTCCATCCACAAGTCCCACATGCCTAGCGGAATCGCTCTGTGTTAGCTCCTCCTTCAATGTCTCCAGCTTCTTCTGCAAAAGCCTGATGAGGGGAATGACCTGACTCAGGCTGGCAGTGTCTGAACTGACTTCACGTGTGGCAAGTTCAAAGGGCAGCAGAACCTTGCACAACGTTGAAATCATTCTCCACTGCGCTTGAGACAGGTGCATTCCACCTCCTATATCGTGCTCAATTGTATAGGCTTGAATGGCCTTTTGCTGCTCCTCCAACCTCTGAAGCATATATAGGGTTGAATTCCACCTCGTTACCACTTCTTGCTTCAGATGATGGCAGGCAATTCTTCTGGCCACCGACAGCATCTCTTGCACGCCCCTCTCATTTTTTAAATAATTCTGCACCACCAAATTCAAGGTATGTGCAAAACATGGGACGTGCTGGAATTTGCCCATATTTAATGCACACACAATATTGCTGGCGTTGTCCGATGCCACAAATCCACAGGAGAGTCCAATTGGGGTAAGCCATTCCGCGATGATCTTCCTCAGTTGCCGTAAGAGGTTTTCAGCTGTGTGCGTATTCTGGAAACCGGTGATACAAAGCGTAGCCTGCCTAGGAAAGAGTTGGCGTTTGCGAGATGCTGCTACTGGTGCCGCCGCTGCTGTTCTTGCGGCGGGAGTCCATACATCTACCCAGTGGGCTGTCACAGTCATATAGTCCTGACCCTGCCCTGCTCCACTTGTCCACATGTCCGTGGTTAAGTGGACATTGGGTACAACTGCATTTTTTAGGACACTGGTGAGTCTTTTTCTGACGTCCGTGTACATTCCCGGTATCGCCTGCCTAGAGAAGTGGAACCTAGATGGTATTTGGTAACGGGGGCACACTACCTCAAGAAATTGTCTAGTTCCCTGTGAACTAACGGCGGATACCGGACGCACGTCTAACACCAACATAGTTGTCAAGGCCTCAGTTATCCGCTTTGCAACAGGATGACTGCTGTGATATTTCATCTTCCTCGCAAAGGACTGTTGGACAGTCAATTGCTTACTGGAAGTAGTACAAGTGGTCTTCCGTCTTCCCCTCTGGGATGACCATCGACTCCCAGAAGCAACAACAGCAGCGCCAGCAGCAGTAGGCGTTACACGCAAGGATGCATCGGAGGAATCCCAGGCAGGAGAGGACTCGTCAGAATTGCCAGTGACATGGCCTGCAGGACTATTGGCATTCCTGGGGAAGGAGGAAATTGACACTGAGGGAGTTGGTGGGGTGGTTTGCGTGAGCTTGGTTACAAGAGGAAGGGATTTACTGGTCAGTGGACTGCTTCCGCTGTCGCCCAAAGTTTTTGAACTTGTCACTGACTTATGATGAATGCGCTGCAGGTGACGTATAAGGGAGGATGTTCCGAGGTGGTTAACGTCCTTACCCCTACTTATTACAGCTTGACAAAGGCAACACACGGCTTGACAAATGTTGTCCGCATTTCTGTTGAAATACTTCCACACCGAAGAGCTGATTTTTTTGGTATTTTCACCAGGCATGTCAACGGCCATATTCCTCCCACGGACAACAGGTGTCTCCCCGGGTGCCTGACTTAAACAAACCACCTCACCATCAGAATCCTCCTTGTCAATTTCCTCCCCAGCGCCAGCAACACCCATATCCTCCTCATCCTGGTGTACTTCAACACTGACATCTTCAATCTGACTATCAGGAACTGGACTGCGGGTGCTCCTTCCAGCACTTGCAGGGGGCGTGCAAATGGTGGAAGGCGCATGCTCTTCACGTCCAGTGTTGGGAAGGTCAGGCATCGCAACCGACACAATTGGACTCTCCTTGTGGATTTGGGATTTCGAAGAACGCACAGTTCTTTGCTGTGCTTTTGCCAGCTTGAGTCTTTTCATTTTTCTAGCGAGAGGCTGAGTGCTTCCATCCTCATGTGAAGCTGAACCACTAGCCATGAACATAGGCCAGGGCCTCAGCCGTTCCTTGCCACTCTGTGTGGTAAATGGCATATTGGCAAGTTTACGCTTCTCCTCAAACGCTATTAATTTAGATTTTTGGGTCATTTTACTGAACTTTAGTTTTTTGGATTTTACATGCTCTCTACTATGGCCTTGGCAGACGACGTTGCTGGCATTTCATCGTCTCGGCCATGACTAGTGGCAGCAGCTTCAGCACGAGGTGGAAGTCGATCTTGATCTTTCCCTATTTTTGGAACCTCAACATTTTTGGTCTCCATATTTTAATAGGCACAACTAAAAGGCACCTCAGGTAAACAATGGAGATGGATGGATACTAGTATACTTATGGATGGACGAGCGACTGCCGACAAAGAGGTAGCTACAGCCGTGGACTACCGTACTGTGTCTGCTGCTAATATAGACTGGATGATAATGAGATAAAATTAAAATATATATATATATCACACTAGTACTGCAGCCGGACAGGTATATATTATGTAATGACGGACCTGCTGGACACTGTCTGTCAGCACTGCAGACTCCTAAAGTAAGCTACTAGTATCAAGAAGATAGAAAAAAAAAAAACACGGGTAGGTGGTATACAATTATGGATGGACGAGCGACTGCCGACACAGAGGTAGCTACAGCCGTGGACTACCGTACTGTGTCTGCTGCTAATATAGACTGGATGATAATGAGATAAAATTAAAATATATATATATATCACACTAGTACTGCAGCCGGACAGGTATATATTATGTAATGACGGACCTGCTGGACCCTGTCTGTCAGCACTGCAGACTCCTAAAGTAAGCTACTAGTATCAAGAAGATAGAAAAAAAAAAAACACGGGTAGGTGGTATACAATTATGGATGGACGAGCGACTGCCGACACAGAGGTAGCTACAGCCGTGGACTACCGTACTGTGTCTGCTGCTAATATAGACTGGATGATAATGAGATAAAATTAAAATATATATATATATCACACTAGTACTGCAGCCGGACAGGTATATATTATGTAATGACGGACCTGCTGGACACTGTCTGTCAGCACTGCAGACTCCTAAAGTAAGCTACTAGTATCAAGAAGATAGAAAAAAAAAACCACGGGTAGGTGGTATACAATTATGGATGGACGAGCGACTGCCGACACAGAGGTAGCTACAGCCGTGGACTACCGTACTGTGTCTGCTGCTAATATAGACTGGATGATAATGAGATAAAATTAAAATATATATATATATCACACTAGTACTGCAGCCGGACAGGTATATATTATGTAATGACGGACCTGCTGGACACTGTCTGTCAGCACTGCAGACTCCTAAAGTAAGCTACTAGTATCAAGAAGATAGAAAAAAAAAAACCACGGGTAGGTGGTATACAATTATGGATGGACGAGCGACTGCCGACACAGAGGTAGCTACAGCCGTGGACTACCGTACTGTGTCTGCTGCTAATATAGACTGGATGATAATGAGATAAAATTAAAATATATATATATATATCACACTAGTACTGCAGCCGGACAGGTATATATTATGTAATGACGGACCTGCTGGACACTGCAGAATGCGTTTATAAAAACACCACACGACGAGTGTTTAACTTTTTCAGGCAGACAATCACAATATACTGGTGGTCAGCAGACAATCACAATACTGGTGGTCAGTGGTCACTGGTCAGTCACACTGGCAGTGGCACTCTGGCAGCAAAAGTGTGCACTGTACTTAAAAAAAATATGTACTCCTGCTATAACTGCTCCCCAGTCTCCCCCACAATTAAGCTGTGTGAGCAGTGAGCACTCAGCACAGTCAGATAATGATATACAGTATTACATATGATGCAGCACACTGGGCTGAGCACAGATATGGTATGTCACTGTGTCACACTGTGTATCGTTTTTTATCAGGCAGAGAACGGATTAATTAAACTGGTGGTCACTGGTCACACTATCAGCAGCAAGTAGTACTCCTCCTAATAATATGCTCCCCAAAATTTGTGTCTCTCTCTAGTACTCTAGTCACTCTAAACGGAGAGGACGCCAGCCACGTCCTCTCCCTATCAATCTCAATGCACGTGTGAAAATGGCGGCGACGCGCGGCTCCTTATATAGAATCCGAGCCTCGCGATAGAATCCGAGCCTCACGAGAATCCGACAGCGGGATGATGACGTTCGGGCGCGCTCGGGTTAACCGAGCAAGGCGGGAGGATCCGAGTCTGCTCGGCCCCGTGTAAAAAAAGCTGAAGTTCGGGCGGGTTCGGATTCCGAGGAACCGAACCCGCTCATCTCTAGTGTGTATGTATGACAATGTGGGGTGAATAGGAATGTGTGACAGCGAGTGTGTATGTATGACAATGTGGGGTGGATGGGAATGTTTGACAGCGAGTGTGTATATATGACAATGTGGGGTGAATAGGAATGTGTGACAAGTGTGTATGTATGACAATGTGGGGTGAATGGGAATGTGTGACAGCGAGTGTGTATTTATGACAATGTGGGGTGAATGGGAATGTGTGACAGCGAGTGTGTATGTATGACAATGTGGGGTGAATGGGAATGTGTGACAGTGAGTGTGTATGTATGACAATGTGGGGTGAATGGGTATGTGTGAAAGCGAGTGTGTATGTATGACAATGTGGGGTGAATAGGCATGTGTGACAGTGAGTGTGTATGTATGACAATGTGGGGTGAATTGGAATGTGTGACAGTGAGTGAGTGTGTATGTATGACAATGTGGGGTGAATAGGAATGTGTGACAGCGAGTGTGTATGTATGACAATGTGGGGTGGATGGGAATGTGTGACAGCGAGTGTGTATGTATGACAATGTGGGGTGAATGGGAATGTGTGACAGCGAGTGTGTATGTATGACAATGTGGGGTGAATAGTAGAGATGAGCGCCTGAAATTTTTCGGGTTTTGTGTTTTGGTTTTGGGTTCGGTTCCGCGGCCGTGTTTTGGGTTCGAACGCGTTTTGGCAAAACCTCACCGAATTTTTTTTGTCGGATTCGGGTGTGTTTTGGATTCGGGTGTTTTTTTCAAAAAACACTAAAAAACAGCTTAAATCATAGAATTTGGGGGTCATTTTGATCCCAAAGTATTATTAACCTCAAAAACCATAATTTACACTCATTTTCAGTCTATTCTGAATACCTCACACCTCACAATATTATTTTTAGTCCTAAAATTTGCACCGAGGTCGCTGTGTGAGTAAGATAAGCGACCCTAGTGGCCGACACAAACACCGGGCCCATCTAGGAGTGGCACTGCAGTGTCACGCAGGATGTCCCTTCCAAAAAACCCTCCCCAAACAGCACAAACCCTCCCCAAACAGCACATGACGCAAAGAAAAAAAGAGGCGCAATGAGGTAGCTGTGTGAGTAAGATTAGCGACCCTAGTGGCCGACACAAACACCGGGCCCATCTAGGAGTGGCACTGCAGTGTCACGCAGGATGTCCCTTCCAAAAAACCCTCCCCAAACAGCACATGACGCAAAGAAAAAAAGAGGCGCAATGAGGTAGCTGACTGTGTGAGTAAGATTAGCGACCCTAGTGGCCGACACAAACACCGGGCCCATCTAGGAGTGGCACTGCAGTGTCACGCAGGATGTCCCTTCCAAAAAACCCTCCCCAATCAGCACATGATGCAAAGAAAAAGGAAAGAAAAAAGAGGTGCAAGATGGAATTGTCCTTGGGCCCTCCCACCCACCCTTATGTTGTATAAACAAAACAGGACATGCACACTTTAACCAACCCATCATTTCAGTGACAGGGTCTGCCACACGACTGTGACTGATATGACGGGTTGGTTTGGACCCCCCCCAAAAAAGAAGCAATTAATCTCTCCTTGCACAAACTGGCTCTACAGAGGCAAGATGTCCACCTCATCTTCACCCTCCGATATATCACCGTGTACATCCCCCTCCTCACAGATTATCAATTCGTCCCCACTGGAATCCACCATCTCAGCTCCCTGTGTACTTTGTGGAGGCAATTGCTGCTGGTCAATGTCTCCGCGGAGGAATTGATTATAATTCATTTTAATGAACATCATCTTCTCCACATTTTCTGGATGTAACCTCGTACGCCGATTGCTGACAAGGTGAGCGGCGGCACTAAACACTCTTTCGGAGTACACACTTGTGGGAGGGCAACTTAGGTAGAATAAAGCCAGTTTGTGCAAGGGCCTCCAAATTGCCTCTTTTTCCTGCCAGTATAAGTACGGACTGTGTGACGTGCCTACTTGGATGCGGTCACTCATATAATCCTCCACCATTCTATCAATGTTGAGAGAATCATATGCAGTGACAGTAGACGACATGTCCGTAATCGTTGTCAGGTCCTTCAGTCCGGACCAGATGTCAGCATCAGCAGTCGCTCCAGACTGCCCTGCATCACCGCCAGCGGGTGGGCTCGGAATTCTGAGCCTTTTCCTCGCACCCCCAGTTGCGGGAGAATGTGAAGGAGGAGATGTTGACAGGTCGCGTTCCGCTTGACTTGACAATTTTGTCACCAGCAGGTCTTTCAACCCCAGCAGACCTGTGTCTGCCGGAAAGAGAGATCCAAGGTAGGCTTTAAATCTAGGATCGAGCACGGTGGCCAAAATGTAGTGCTCTGATTTCAACAGATTGACCACCCGTGAATCCTTGTTAAGCGAATTAAGGGCTGCATCCACAAGTCCCACATGCCTAGCGGAATCGCTCCCTTTTAGCTCCTTCTTCAATGCCTCCAGCTTCTTCTGCAAAAGCCTGATGAGGGGAATGACCTGACTCAGGCTGGCAGTGTCTGAACTGACTTCACGTGTGGCAAGTTCAAAGGGCATCAGAACCTTGCACAACGTTGAAATCATTCTCCACTGCACTTGAGACAGGTGCATTCCACCTACTATATCGTGCTCAATTGTATAGGCTTGAATGGCCTTTTGCTGCTCCTCCAACCTCTGAAGCATATAGAGGGTTGAATTCCACCTCGTTACCACTTCTTGCTTCAGATGATGGCAGGGCAGGTTCAGTAGTTTTTGGTGGTGCTCCAGTCTTCTGTACGTGGTGCCTGTACGCCGAAAGTGTCCCGCAATTTTTCTGGCCACCGACAGCATCTCTTGCACGCCCCTGACGTTTTTTAAAAAATTCTGCACCACCAAATTCAAGGTATGTGCAAAACATGGGACGTGCTGGAATTTGCCCATATTTAATGCACACACAATATTGCTGGCGTTGTCCGATGCCACAAATCCACAGGAGAGTCCAATTGGGGTAAGCCATTCCGCGATGATCTTCCTCAGTTGCCGTAAGAGGTTTTCAGCTGTGTGCGTATTCTGGAAAGCGGTGATACAAAGCGTAGCCTGCCTAGGAAAGAGTTGGCGTTTGCGAGATGCTGCTACTGGTGCCGCCGCTGCTGTTCTTGCGGCGGGAGTCCATACATCTACCCAGTGGGCTGTCACAGTCATATAGTCCTGACCCTGCCCTGCTCCACTTGTCCACATGTCCGTGGTTAAGTGGACATTGGGTACAACTGCATTTTTTAGGACACTGGTGAGTCTTTTTCTGACGTCCGTGTACATTCTCGGTATCGCCTGCCTAGAGAAGTGGAACCTAGATGGTATTTGGTAACGGGGGCACACTGCCTCAATAAATTGTCTAGTTCCCTGTGAACTAACGGCGGATACCGGACGCACGTCTAACACCAACATAGTTGTCAAGGACTCAGTTATCCGCTTTGCAGTAGGATGACTGCTGTGATATTTCATCTTCCTCGCAAAGGACTGTTGAACAGTCAATTGCTTACTGGAAGTAGTACAAGTGGGCTTACGACTTCCCCTCTGGGATGACCATCGACTCCCAGCGGCAACAACAGCAGCGCCAGTAGCAGTAGGCGTTACACGCAAGGATGCATCGGAGGAATCCCAGGCAGGAGAGGACTCGTCAGAATTGCCAGTGACATGGCCTGCAGGACTATTGGCATTCCTGGGGAAGGAGGAAATTGACACTGAGGGAGTTGGTGGGGTGGTTTGCGTGAGCTTGGTTACAAGAGGAAGGGATTTACTGGTCAGTGGACTGCTTCCGCTGTCACCCAAAGTTTTTGAACTTGTCACTGACTTATTATGAATGCGCTGCAGGTGACGTATAAGGGAGGATGTTCCGAGGTGGTTAACGTCCTTACCCCTACTTATTACAGCTTGACAAAGGGAACATACGGCTTGACACCTGTTGTCCGCATTTCTGGTGAAATACCTCCACACCGAAGAGCTGATTTTTTTGGTATTTTCACCTGGCATGTCAACGGCCATATTCCTCCCACGGACAACAGGTGTCTCCCCGGGTGCCTGACTTAAACAAACCACCTCACCATCAGAATCCTCCTGGTCAATTTCCTCCCCAGCGCCAGCAACACCCATATCCTCCTCATCCTGGTGTACTTCAACACTGACATCTTCAATCTGACTATCAGGAACTGGACTGCGGGTGCTCCTTCCAGCACTTGCAGGGGGCGTGCAAATGGTGGAAGGCGCATGCTCTTCACGTCCAGTGTTGGGAAGGTCAGGCATCGCAACCGACACAATTGGACTCTCCTTGTGGATTTGGGATTTCGAAGAATGCACAGTTCTTTGCTGTGCTGCTTTTGCCAGCTTGAGTCTTTTCATTTTTCTAGCGAGAGGCTGAGTGCTTCCATCCTCATGTGAAGCTGAACCACTAGCCATGAACATAGGCCAGGGCCTCAGCCGTTCCTTGCCACTCCGTGTGGTAAATGGCATATTGGCAAGTTTACGCTTCTCCTCCGACAATTTTATTTTAGGTTTTGGAGTCCTTTTTTTACTGATATTTGGTGTTTTGGATTTGACATGCTCTGTACTATGACATTGGGCATCGGCCTTGGCAGACGACGTTGCTGGCATTTCATCGTCTCGGCCATGACTAGTGGCAGCAGCTTCAGCACGAGGTGGAAGTGGATCTTGATCTTTCCCTAATTTTGGAACCTCAACATTTTTGTTCTCCATATTTTAATAGGCACAACTAAAAGGCACCTCAGGTAAACAATGGAGATGGATGGATTGGATACTAGTATACAATTATGGACGGGCTGCCGAGTGCCGACACAGAGGTAGCCACAGCCGTGAACTACCGCACTGTACTGTGTCTGCTGCTAATATATAGACTGGTTGATAAAGAGATAGTATACTCGTAACTAGTATGTATGTATAAAGAAAGAAAAAAAAAACCACGGTTAGGTGCTATATACAATTATGGACGGGCTGCCGAGTGCCGACACAGAGGTAGCCACAGCCGTGAACTACCGCACTGTACTGTGTCTGCTGCTAATATAGACTGGTTGATAAAGAGATAGTATACTCGTAACTAGTATGTATGTATAAAGAAAGAAAAAAAAACCACGGTTAGGTGGTATATACAATTATGGACGGGCTGCCGAGTGCCGACACAGAGGTAGCCACAGCCGTGAACTACCGCACTGTACTGTGTCTGCTGCTAATATATAGACTGGTTGATAAAGAGATAGTATACTCGTAACTAGTATGTATGTATAAAGAAAGAAAAAAAAACCACGGTTAGGTGGTATATACAATTATGGACGGGCTGCCGAGTGCCGACACAGAGGTAGCCACAGCCGTGAACTACCGCACTGTACTGTGTCTGCTGCTAATATATAGACTGGTTGATAAAGAGATAGTATACTCGTAACTAGTATGTATGTATAAAGAAAGAAAAAAAAACCACGGTTAGGTGGTATATACAATTATGGACGGGCTGCCGAGTGCCGACACAGAGGTAGCCACAGCCGTGAACTACCGCACTGTACTGTGTCTGCTGCTAATATATAGACTGGTTGATAAAGAGATAGTATACTCGTAACTAGTATGTATGTATAAAGAAAGAAAAAAAAACCACGGTTAGGTGGTATATACAATTATGGACGGGCTGCCGAGTGCCGACACAGAGGTAGCCACAGCCGTGAACTACCGCACTGTACTGTGTCTGCTGCTAATATATAGACTGGTTGATAAAGAGATAGTATACTCGTAACTAGTATGTATGTATAAAGAAAGAAAAAAAAACCACGGTTAGGTGGTATATACAATTATGGACGGGCTGCCGAGTGCCGACACAGAGGTAGCCACAGCCGTGAACTACCGCACTGTACTGTGTCTGCTGCTAATATATAGACTGGTTGATAAAGAGATAGTATACTCGTAACTAGTATGTATGTATAAAGAAAGAAAAAAAAATCACGGTTAGGTGGTATATACAATTATGGACGGGCTGCCGAGTGCCGACACAGAGGTAGCCACAGCCGTGAACTACCGCACTGTACTGTGTCTGCTGCTAATATATAGACTGGTTGATAAAGAGATAGTATACTCGTAACTAGTATGTATGTATAAAGAAAGAAAAAAAAACCACGGTTAGGTGGTATATACAATTATGGACGGGCTGCCGAGTGCCGACACAGAGGTAGCCACAGCCGTGAACTACCGCACTGTACTGTGTCTGCTGCTAATATATAGACTGGTTGATAAAGAGATAGTATACTCGTAACTAGTATGTATGTATAAAGAAAGAAAAAAAAACCACGGTTAGGTGGTATATACAATTATGGACGGGCTGCCGAGTGCCGACACAGAGGTAGCCACAGCCGTGAACTACCGCACTGTACTGTGTCTGCTGCTAATATAGACTGGTTGATAAAGAGATAGTATACTCGTAACTAGTATGTATGTATAAAGAAAGAAAAAAAAACCACGGTTAGGTGGTATATACAATTATGGACGGGCTGCCGAGTGCCGACACAGAGGTAGCCACAGCCGTGAACTACCGCACTGTACTGTGTCTGCTGCTAATATAGACTGGTTGATAAAGAGATAGTATACTACTAATATTATATATACTGGTGGTCAGGTCACTGGTCACTAGTCACACTGGCAGTGGCACTCCTGCAGCAAAAGTGTGCACTGTTTAATTTTAATTAGAGATGAGCGCCTGAAATTTTTCGGGTTTTGTGTTTTGGTTTTGGGTTCGGTTCCGCGGCCGTGTTTTGGGTTCGACCGCGTTTTGGCAAAACCTCACCGAATTTTTTTTGTCGGATTCGGGTGTGTTTTGGATTCGGGTGTTTTTTTCAAAAAGCACTAAAAAACAGCTTAAATCATAGAATTTGGGGGTCATTTTGATCCCAAAGTATTATTAACCTCAAAAACCATAATTTACACTCATTTTCAGTCTATTCTGAATACCTCACACCTCACAATATTATTTTTAGTCCTAAAATTTGCACCGAGGTCGCTGTGTGAGTAAGATAAGCGACCCTAGTGGCCGACACAAACACCGGGCCCATCTAGGAGTGGCAGTGCAGTGTCACGCAGGATGTCCCTTCCAAAAAACCCTCCCCAAACAGCACATGACGCAAAGAAAAAAAGAGGCGCAATGAGGTAGCTGTGTGAGTAAGATTAGCGACCCTAGTGGCCGACACAAACACCGGGCCCATCTAGGAGTGGCAGTGCAGTGTCACGCAGGATGTCCCTTCCAAAAAACCCTCCCCAAACAGCACATGACGCAAAGAAAAAAAGAGGCGCAATGAGGTAGCTGACTGTGTGAGTAAGATTAGCGACCCTAGTGGCCGACACAAACACCGGGCCCATCTAGGAGTGGCACTGCAGTGTCACGCAGGATGTCCCTTCCAAAAAACCCTCCCCAATCAGCACATGATGCAAAGAAAAAGAAAAGAAAAAAGAGGTGCAAGATGGAATTGTCCTTGGGCCCTCCCACCCACCCTTATGTTGTATAAACAAAACAGGACATGCACACTTTAACCAACCCATCATTTCAGTGACAGGGTCTGCCACACGACTGTGACTGATATGACGGGTTGGTTTGGACCCCCCCCAAAAAAGAAGCAATTAATCTCTCCTTGCACAAACTGGCTCTACAGAGGCAAGATGTCCACCTCATCTTCACCCTCCGATATATCACCGTGTACATCCCCCTCCTCACAGATTATCAATTCGTCCCCACTGGAATCCACCATCTCAGCTCCCTGTGTACTTTGTGGAGGCAATTGCTGCTGGTCAATGTCTCCGCGGAGGAATTGATTATAATTCATTTTAATGAACATCATCTTCTCCACATTTTCTGGATGTAACCTCGTACGCCGATTGCTGACAAGGTGAGCGGCGGCACTAAACACTCTTTCGGAGTACACACTTGTGGGAGGGCAACTTAGGTAGAATAAAGCCAGTTTGTGCAAGGGCCTCCAAATTGCCTCTTTTTCCTGCCAGTATAAGTACGGACTGTGTGACGTGCCTACTTGGATGCGGTCACTCATATAATCCTCCACCATTCTATCAATGTTGAGAGAATCATATGCAGTGACAGTAGACGACATGTCCGTAATCGTTGTCAGGTCCTTCAGTCCGGACCAGATGTCAGCATCAGCAGTCGCTCCAGACTGCCCTGCATCACCGCCAGCGGGTGGGCTCGGAATTCTGAGCCTTTTCCTCGCACCCCCAGTTGCGAGAGAATGTGAAGGAGGAGATGTTGACAGGTCGCGTTCCGCTTGACTTGACAATTTTGTCACCAGCAGGTCTTTCAACCCCAGCAGACCTGTGTCTGCCGGAAAGAGAGATCCAAGGTAGGCTTTAAATCTAGGATCGAGCACGGTGGCCAAAATGTAGTGCTCTGATTTCAACAGATTGACCACCCGTGAATCCTTGTTAAGCGAATTAAGGGCTGCATCCACAAGTCCCACATGCCTAGCGGAATCTCTCCCTTTTAGCTCCTTCTTCAATGCCTCCAGCTTCTTCTGCAAAAGCCTGATGAGGGGAATGACCTGACTCAGGCTGGCAGTGTCTGAACTGACTTCACGTGTGGCAAGTTCAAAGGGCATCAGAACCTTGCACAACGTTGAAATCATTCTCCACTGCACTTGAGACAGGTGCATTCCACCTACTATATCGTGCTCAATTGTATAGGCTTGAATGGCCTTTTGCTGCTCCTCCAACCTCTGAAGCATATAGAGGGTTGAATTCCACCTCGTTACCACTTCTTGCTTCAGATGATGGCAGGGCAGGTTCAGTAGTTTTTGGTGGTGCTCCAGTCTTCTGTACGTGGTGCCTGTACGCCGAAAGTGTCCCGCAATTTTTCTGGCCACCGACAGCATCTCTTGCACGCCCCTGTCGTTTTAAAAAAAATTCTGCACCACCAAATTCAAGGTATGTGCAAAACATGGGACGTGCTGGAATTTGCCCATATTTAATGCACACACAATATTGCTGGCGTTGTCCGATGCCACAAATCCACAGGAGAGTCCAATTGGGGTAAGCCATTCCGCGATGATCTTCCTCAGTTGCCGTAAGAGGTTTTCAGCTGTGTGCGTATTCTGGAAAGCGGTGATACAAAGCGTAGCCTGCCTAGGAAAGAGTTGGCGTTTGCGAGATGCTGCTACTGGTGCCGCCGCTGCTGTTCTTGCGGCGGGAGTCCATACATCTACCCAGTGGGCTGTCACAGTCATATAGTCCTGACCCTGCCCTGCTCCACTTGTCCACATGTCCGTGGTTAAGTGGACATTGGGTACAACTGCATTTTTTAGGACACTGGTGAGTCTTTTTCTGACGTCCGTGTACATTCTCGGTATCGCCTGCCTAGAGAAGTGGAACCTAGATGGTATTTGGTAACGGGGGCACACTGCCTCAATAAATTGTCTAGTTCCCTGTGAACTAACGGCGGATACCGGACGCACGTCTAACACCAACATAGTTGTCAAGGACTCAGTTATCCGCTTTGCAGTAGGATGACTGCTGTGATATTTCATCTTCCTCGCAAAGGACTGTTGAACAGTCAATTGCTTACTGGAAGTAGTACAAGTGGGCTTACGACTTCCCCTCTGGGATGACCATCGACTCCCAGCGGCAACAACAGCAGCGCCAGCAGCAGTAGGCGTTACACGCAAGGATGCATCGGAGGAATCCCAGGCAGGAGAGGACTCGTCAGAATTGCCAGTGACATGGCCTGCAGGACTATTGGCATTCCTGGGGAAGGAGGAAATTGACACTGAGGGAGTTGGTGGGGTGGTTTGCGTGAGCTTGGTTACAAGAGGAAGGGATTTACTGGTCAGTGGACTGCTTCCGCTGTCACCCAAAGTTTTTGAACTTGTCACTGACTTATTATGAATGCGCTGCAGGTGACGTATAAGGGAGGATGTTCCGAGGTGGTTAACGTCCTTACCCCTACTTATTACAGCTTGACAAAGGGAACACACGGCTTGACACCTGTTGTCCGCATTTCTGGTGAAATACCTCCACACCGAAGAGCTGATTTTTTTGGTATTTTCACCTGGCATGTCAACAGCCATATTCCTCCCACGGACAACAGGTGTCTCCCCGGGTGCCTGACTTAAACAAACCACCTCACCATCAGAATCCTCCTGGTCAATTTCCTCCCCAGCGCCAGCAACACCCATATCCTCCTCATCCTGGTGTACTTCAACACTGACATCTTCAATCTGACTATCAGGAACTGGACTGCGGGTGCTCCTTCCAGCACTTGCAGGGGGCGTGCAAATGGTGGAAGGCGCATGCTCTTCACGTCCAGTGTTGGGAAGGTCAGGCATCGCAACCGACACAATTGGACTCTCCTTGTGGATTTGGGATTTCGAAGAATGCACAGTTCTTTGCTGTGCTGCTTTTGCCAGCTTGAGTCTTTTCATTTTTCTAGCGAGAGGCTGAGTGCTTCCATCCTCATGTGAAGCTGAACCACTAGCCATGAACATAGGCCAGGGCCTCAGCCGTTCCTTGCCACTCCGTGTGGTAAATGGCATATTGGCAAGTTTACGCTTCTCCTCCGACAATTTTATTTTAGGTTTTGGAGTCCTTTTTTTACTGATATTTGGTGTTTTGGATTTGACATGCTCTGTACTATGACATTGGGCATCGGCCTTGGCAGACGACGTTGCTGGCATTTCATCGTCTCGGCCATGACTAGTGGCAGCAGCTTCAGCACGAGGTGGAAGTGGATCTTGATCTTTCCCTAATTTTGGAACCTCAACATTTTTGTTCTCCATATTTTAATAGGCACAACTAAAAGGCACCTCAGGTAAACAATGGAGATGGATGGATTGGATACTAGTATACAATTATGGACGGGCTGCCGAGTGCCGACACAGAGGTAGCCACAGCCGTGAACTACCGCACTGTACTGTGTCTGCTGCTAATATATAGACTGGTTGATAAAGAGATAGTATACTCGTAACTAGTATGTATGTATAAAGAAAGAAAAAAAAACCACGGTTAGGTGGTATATACAATTATGGACGGGCTGCCGAGTGCCGACACAGAGGTAGCCACAGCCGTGAACTACCGCACTGTACTGTGTCTGCTGCTAATATATAGACTGGTTGATAAAGAGATAGTATACTCGTAACTAGTATGTATGTATAAAGAAAGAAAAAAAAACCACGGTTAGGTGGTATATACAATTATGGACGGGCTGCCGAGTGCCGACACAGAGGTAGCCACAGCCGTGAACTACCGCACTGTACTGTGTCTGCTGCTAATATAGACTGGTTGATAAAGAGATAGTATACTCGTAACTAGTATGTATGTATAAAGAAAGAAAAAAAAACCACGGTTAGGTGGTATATACAATTATGGACGGGCTGCCGAGTGCCGACACAGAGGTAGCCACAGCCGTGAACTACCGCACTGTACTGTGTCTGCTGCTAATATATAGACTGGTTGATAAAGAGATAGTATACTCGTAACTAGTATGTATGTATAAAGAAAGAAAAAAAAACCACGGTTAGGTGGTATATACAATTATGGACGGGCTGCCGAGTGCCGACACAGAGGTAGCCACAGCCGTGAACTACCGCACTGTACTGTGTCTGCTGCTAATATATAGACTGGTTGATAAAGAGATAGTATACTCGTAACTAGTATGTATGTATAAAGAAAGAAAAAAAAACCACGGTTAGGTGGTATATACAATTATGGACGGGCTGCCGAGTGCCGACACAGAGGTAGCCACAGCCGTGAACTACCGCACTGTACTGTGTCTGCTGCTAATATAGACTGGTTGATAAAGAGATAGTATACTCGTAACTAGTATGTATGTATAAAGAAAGAAAAAAAAACCACGGTTAGGTGGTATATACAATTATGGACGGGCTGCCGAGTGCCGACACAGAGGTAGCCACAGCCGTGAACTACCGCACTGTACTGTGTCTGCTGCTAATATATAGACTGGTTGATAAAGAGATAGTATACTCGTAACTAGTATGTATGTATAAAGAAAGAAAAAAAAAACACGGTTAGGTGGTATATACAATTATGGACGGGCTGCCGAGTGCCGACACAGAGGTAGCCACAGCCGTGAACTACCGCACTGTACTGTGTCTGCTGCTAATATATAGACTGGTTGATAAAGAGATAGTATACTCGTAACTAGTATGTATGTATAAAGAAAGAAAAAAAAACCACGGTTAGGTGGTATATACAATTATGGACGGGCTGCCGAGTGCCGACACAGAGGTAGCCACAGCCGTGAACTACCGCACTGTACTGTGTCTGCTGCTAATATATAGACTGGTTGATAAAGAGATAGTATACTCGTAACTAGTATGTATGTATAAAGAAAGAAAAAAAAACCACGGTTAGGTGGTATATACAATTATGGACGGGCTGCCGAGTGCCGACACAGAGGTAGCCACAGCCGTGAACTACCGCACTGTACTGTGTCTGCTGCTAATATATAGACTGGTTGATAAAGAGATAGTATACTCGTAACTAGTATGTATGTATAAAGAAAGAAAAAAAAACCACGGTTAGGTGGTATATACAATTATGGACGGGCTGCCGAGTGCCGACACAGAGGTAGCCACAGCCGTGAACTACCGCACTGTACTGTGTCTGCTGCTAATATATAGACTGGTTGATAAAGAGATAGTATACTCGTAACTAGTATGTATGTATAAAGAAAGAAAAAAAAACCACGGTTAGGTGGTATATACAATTATGGACGGGCTGCCGAGTGCCGACACAGAGGTAGCCACAGCCGTGAACTACCGCACTGTACTGTGTCTGCTGCTAATATATAGACTGGTTGATAAAGAGATAGTATACTCGTAACTAGTATGTATGTATAAAGAAAGAAAAAAAAAACCACGGTTAGGTGGTATATACAATTATGGACGGGCTGCCGAGTGCCGACACAGAGGTAGCCACAGCCGTGAACTACCGCACTGTACTGTGTCTGCTGCTAATATATAGACTGGTTGATAAAGAGATAGTATACTCGTAACTAGTATGTATGTATAAAGAAAAAAAAAAAAACCACGGTTAGGTGGTATATACAATTATGGACGGGCTGCCGAGTGCCGACACAGAGGTAGCCACAGCCGTGAACTACCGCACTGTACTGTGTCTGCTGCTAATATAGACTGGTTGATAAAGAGATAGTATACTCGTAACTAGTATGTATGTATGAAGAAAGAAAAAAAAACCACGGTTAGGTGGTATATACAATTATGGACGGGCTGCCGAGTGCCGACACAGAGGTAGCCACAGCCGTGAACTACCGCACTGTACTGTGTCTGCTGCTAATATAGACTGGTTGATAAAGAGATAGTATACTACTAATATTATATATACTGGTGGTCAGGTCACTGGTCACTAGTCACACTGGCAGTGGCACTCCTGCAGCAAAAGTGTGCACTGTTTAATTTTAATATAATATTATGTACTCCTGGCTCCTGCTATAACCTATAACTGGCACTGCAGTAGTGCTCCCCAGTCTCCCCCACAATTATAAGCTGTGTGAGCTGAGCAGTCAGACAGATATATAATATATATAGATGATGCAGCACACTGGCCTAAGCCTGAGCAGTGCACACAGATATGGTATGTGACTGACTGAGTCACTGTGTGTTTCGCTTTTTTCAGGCAGAGAACGGATATATTAAATAAACTGCACTGTGTGTCTGGTGGTCACTCACTATATAATATATTATGTACTCATGGCTCCTGCTATAACCTATAACTGGCACTGCAGTAGTGCTCCCCAGTCTCCCCCACAATTATAAGCTGTGTGAGCTGAGCAGTCAGACAGATATATATAATATTATATATAGATAATAGATGATGCAGCACACTGGCCTGAGCCTGAGCAGTGCACACAGATATGGTATGTGATTGAGTCACTGTGTGCTGTCTATCGCTTTTTTCAGGCAGAGAACGGATTATAAATAAAACTGGTGGTCACTATCAGCAAAACTCTGCACTGTACTGAGTACTCCTAATGCTCCCCAAAATTAGTAAATCAAGTGTCTCTCTAATCTATTCTAAACGGAGAGGACGCCAGCCACGTCCTCTCCCTATCAATCTCAATGCACGTGTGAAAATGGCGGCGACGCGCGGCTCCTTATATAGAATCCGAGTCTCGCGATAGAATCCGAGCCTCGCGAGAATCCGACAGCGTCATGATGACGTTCGGGCGCGCTCGGGTTAACCGAGCAAGGCGGGAAGATCCGAGTCGCTCGGACCCGTGAAAAAAAACATGAAGTTCTGGCGGGTTCGGATTCAGAGAAACCGAACCCGCTCATCTCTAATTTTAATATAATATTATGTACTCCTGGCTCCTGCTATAACCTATAACTGGCACTGCAGTAGTGCTCCCCAGTCTCCCCCACAATTATAAGCTGTGTGAGCTGAGCAGTCAGACAGATATATAATATATATAGATGATGCAGCACACTGGCCTGAGCCTGAGCAGTGCACACAGATATGGTATGTGACTGACTGAGTCACTGTGTGTATCGCTTTTTTCAGGCAGAGAACGGATATATTAAATAAACTGCACTGTGTGTCTGGTGGTCACTCACTATATAATATATTATGTACTCCTGGCTCCTGCTATAACCTATAACTGGCACTGCAGTAGTGCTCCCCAGTCTCCCCCACAATTATAAGCTGTGTGAGCTGAGCAGTCAGACAGATATATATAATATTATATATAGATAATAGATGATGCAGCACACTGGCCTGAGCCTGAGCAGTGCACACAGATATGGTATGTGACTGAGTCACTGTGTGCTGTGTATCGCTTTTTTCAGGCAGAGAACGGATTATAAATAAAACTGGTGGTCACTATCAGCAAAACTCTGCACTGTACTGAGTACTCCTAATGCTCCCCAAAATTAGTAAATCAAGTGTCTCTCTAATCTATTCTAAACGGAGAGGACGCCAGCCACGTCCTCTCCCTATCAATCTCAATGCACGTGTGAAAATGGCGGCGACGCGCGGCTCCTTATATAGAATCCGAGTCTCGCGATAGAATCCGAGCCTCGCGAGAATCCGACAGCGTCATGATGACGTTCGGGCGCGCTCGGGTTAACCGAGCAAGGCGGGAAGATCCGAGTCGCTCGGACCCGTGAAAAAAAACATGAAGTTCTGGCGGGTTCGGATTCAGAGAAACCGAACCCGCTCATCTCTAGTGAATAGGCATGTGTGACAGTGAGTGTGTATGTATGACAATGTGGGGTGAATTGGAATGTGTGACAGTGAGTGTGTATGTATGACAATGTGGGGTGGATGGGAATGTGTGACAGCGAGTGTGTATGTATGACAATGTGGGGTGAATGGGAATGTGTGACAGCGAGTGTGTATGTATGACAATGTGTGGTGAATGGGAATGTGTGACAGCGAGTGTGTATGTATGACAATATGGGGTGAATGGGAATGTGTGACAGCGAGTGTGTATGTATGACAATATGGGGTGAATGGGAATGTGTGACAGCGAGTGTGTTTGTATGACAATGTGGGGTGAATGGGAATGTGTGACAGCGAGTGTGTATGTATGACAATGTGTAATGAATTGGAATGTGTGACAGCGAGTGTGTATGTATGATGACAATGCCGTTTTATATGCAGGAAAGAAAGCTATACCTTAAACACCTTAAATACACTTTTATTTTATGCAGCAATGCAGTGTGATGTTATTAAACTTTAAACCTTATCAGGGAAAGAAAGACACGACACCAGTCTATGGCTAAACCACTGGGTTCCGACACCACAGCGTATTATTGCTGAAAGAGGGTTACAATATAAACAATACAATACAACAGAATAATGGCTACAGTCAATGTTACATACGTGAGTGGATTCTCCGCGCTACCCAGTCTGGTCCTCCATCATCTGATAGATAACGTTGTGAGTCTTGTGTCTGACCAGGCCTGCTGCAGGCTCTCTTTATACAATTCATCCAAAACATAACACAATGGATACTGTAATCTCTTTGTCCATTGGACACAGGGATGGTCATTTACAGTACAGGAGAGGTCATAGGTCGGTTTGAATAGGTAGGCAATGTCTTTTCCAACTGCTCTTGTGGGTGGTCTCCTCTGGATTCCCGCCGCATACATAATGTAGAGTAAATACAGTTTATATCTATATTCTGCTCCTGCACATAACTATCCGCAGGAACATGCAATCTTTCTCAAACCAACACCGGAATGTTACCCTTAAAATACCCTAGTTCAGCTGGATACCAAACACCACCTTATAACCTTGTTCTGTCCCCTCCTATATTGTAAAGGTGAATCCCTTTGTTCTGATACCATTTAAACTGCTGTTACTTTCTGGTGTGGTGCAGGGAGAATATGTGTACATTGTGCACTATTTGGATTAAATATGTAATGTGTTTTGATAGCCTTCCATGCGCTCACAAACTCAACTGTAAATACTTATACCACGTGCTAATGTGCAGGACCGCAGGAGCGTCCATACGCAAATTGCGAATATGCGCACGCACAGCAGGGCAAGTACGCGCACGGAGGCCATCTTTGCGTAGTTTGTACGTGATGTGTGTACTGCAATATTTTTCGACTTTGACAATGACAATGTGGGGTCAATAGGAATGTGTGACAGTGAGTGTGTATGTATGACAATGTGGGGTGAATAAGAATGTGTGACAGTGAGTGTGTATGTGTGACAATGTGGTGTGAATGGGTGACAGCGATTTTGTATGTATGACAATGTGTAGTGAATGGGAATGTGTGACAGTGAGTGTGTATGTATGACAATGTGGGGTGAATGGGAATGTGTGACAACAAGTGTGTATGTATGACAATGTGGGGTGAATGGGAATGTGTGACAGCGAGTGTGTATGTGTGACAATGTGGGGTGAATAGGAATGTGTGACAGCGAGTGTGTATGTGTGACAATGTGGGGTGAATGGGAATGTGTGACAGCGAGTGTGTATGTATGACAATGTGGGGTGAGTGGGAATGTGTGACAGTGAGTGTGTATGTATGACAATGTGGGGTGAATGGGAATGTGTGACAGCGAGTGTGTATGTATGACAATGTGGGGTGAATGGGAATGTGTGACAGCGAGTGTGTATGTATGACAATGTGGGGTGAATAGGAATGTGTGACAGCGAGTGTGTATGTATGACAATGTGGGGTGAATGGGAATGTGTGACAGTGAGTGTGTATGTATGACAATGTGGGGTGAATAGGAATGTGTGACAGCGAGTGTGTATGTATGACAATGTGGGGTGAATAGGAATGTGTGACAGCGAGTGTGTATGTATGACAATGTGGGGAGAATGGGAATGTGTGACAGCGAGTGTGTATGTATGACAATGTGGGGTGAATAGGAATATGTTGCGGTGAGTGGGTATGTGTTACAGCAGTGCCGTAACTAGACATTTTAGCGCTGTGTGCAAGAAACGGCATCGGCGCCCTCCCCCTTAACGTAAACTGGCGGCAGTGTGTGTCGTAGGCATGCGCAAAAAATATAGGGGCATGGCTTCATGGGTAAGGGGTGTGGCCACAAAATAATACCAAATCATATAATGGTGCACAGTAGTCTCCATTATTCAAATTATGCCACACAGTAGCGCCACTACACTAGGTAGAGTCCCCTTCTTACACATTACAGCAGACAGCATCCCCTTTTTACACATTACAGCAGACAGCGCCTCCTTTTTACACATTATGGCAGACAGAGTCCCCGTTTTTACACGTTACGGCAGACAGAGTCCCCTTTTTACACATTACTGCAGACAGCGTCCCCTTTTTTACACATTACGGTAGACAGCGTCCCCTTCTTACACATTACAGCAGACAGCGCCCCCTTCTTACACATTATGGCAGACAGCATCCCCTTTTTACACATTACAGCAGACAGTGCCTCCTTTTTACACATTATGGCAGAGTCCCATTTTTTACACATTAGAGCAGACAGAGTCCACCTTTTACATATTACGGCAGGATAGGTCCCCCTTTTACACCTTATTGCAAGCAGAGTCCCCCTTTAACACAGCACGGCAGGCAGATTCTCCCTTACATCCCCCCCACCCTTAGAGTGTAGTGAAGTGTACTGTAGTGTAGTGTACTGTAGTGAAGTGTAGTGTAATATAGTGTAGTGTACTATAGTGAAGTGTACTGTAATATAGTGAAGTGTAGTGTAATATAGTGTAGTGTAGTGTAGTGTAGTGTAGTATAGTGTAGCATAGTGTCTGTGTAGGCACTTACGTGCTGTTGCCGGCTCCTGACTCCTCCTGTCCATTTCACAGAACTCAGCCGCAGCGCTGCCGGGACCTCAGCAGCAGCGGCGGCTTAAGCTGTACACAGGCGAGCGGGTGGGCGGCTTCACCGGGACACGGGTGGGTGGCGGCTTCAGCAGCAGGACACAGTCGTGTGGGCGGCGCGGCTTCAGCCAGATGCAGGCGTCGCCACCTAAAACAGTGAATATGTGGTCATGCGGGTGTGATGCTCGATGGTGCACCTTCAGTGCATTTGCGCTTTGGGCAAGGCACCATCGGCACACACCTAGTTACGGCTCTGGGAAGGAGGGGAGGATAGGCAGTGGCAAGGCGGCTGATTCAGGAAGGTGTGATGAGAGGGGAGAGAGAAGCAAGAGAGAGTGTCAGAATAGAGAGAGAAGAGCAAGATAGAGTATTATGGAGAGAAAGAGAGAAATGCAAGGTCAGTCAGAGAGAGAAGAGGGGGGGAGGAGATGGGAGCAAGCATTAGACAGTTACCAACAACAGCACACAGCCACAAGTCTATGATGGGGACCGGCTCTTCACGGCATTAAGCTCCGCCCCTAAATATCCGCGAATCGCAGCTCTCGGGGGGATGGGGGGATTGGTTCCAGGATAGAAGTCGGACCCCCACCCCCTCTCCCCGGCTTGCGTGTATAGAGAGGGGAGGGACAGGTCAGCCCGCAGCGAAGCACAGAGAGACAAATCATACCCGGGGCAGGATGGGGAAGGGGAAAGGTCCTCTCCTTTGGTGGACCGGACGGCCACCTCACCTCCTCACTAATTAAGTACGCCGGCCTGACAGCGTGAGCGTACTAAATGAGTCAGGCCAACTCATTAGTACTTGGCTGCCTTGTATAATGCTGCAGCACTTAACTGCAGCTTGCTCTGCCCCTACTGTCTGTGCTGCAGCGCAATTGGAGCTGAGAGCTCTGATCACAGCTGGCAGCCAGAGCGGAGCTGCCGCCCACCCGTCAGCTGCACACAAACCAACCATCTGTCTACTCGGCTTGGCTACAACTTAGTATCATCAACGAGAGAGGGAGGGAGTCGGCGCTCCTCTCCTCAGGCAGAGCTGACAGACTGCAGGTACTGGCCATCCCAATTTGGGAGGAGGTGAGCTGGCCTTCTGGTCCGCCAGAGGAGAGAACCTTCCCCATCCAGCTACAGTAAATGGCGGCGCTGGCAGGCGGTAGTGTTGCGTGGCCCGGTGGGTGCCTGCGGAGATTTTTATGCTTCACAGTGCATTGCGCTGTGTGCACTGCCCCTCTCGCCCATACCTAGTTACGGCCCTGTGTTACAGTGAGTGGGTATGTGTGACAGTGAGGGATGAGTGGGAAAGTATGACAAGGGGTGGGGGTGGCATACACTGACTGGGCAGGAGCATGTCACCTGCCTGCTACAATCGGGGGCTGCACAGGGCTGATAACAGAAAATAAAGCCTGTCCTAGTGAGATAACATCCCAGCTCTGCAAGGTTCCAGCACTGCAGCCTCTGTCACAAAGGGGGAATTCAGAGTTGATCGCAGCAGCAAATTTGTTACCAGTTGGGCAAAACCATGGGGGTCATTCCGAGTTGATCGCACGTAGCAACTTTTTGCTGCTCGTGCGATCAACTTGACGCCGCCTATGGGGGAGTGTATTTTAGCATAGCAGGGCTGCGATCACTTGTGCAGCCCTGCTATGCTAAAAAAGTTTCCTGCAAAACAAGACCAGGGTCAGACTTACTTGCCCTGTGCGACGGATCCAGCGATGAAGGTCCTGGAATTGACGTCAGACATCCACCCTCCAAACGCATGGACACACCTGCGTTCACCTCACCACGCCTGGAAAATGGTCACGGTTGACTGTCGCCGGGCAACAACATGCATGCGCATTGTGTGCGCCGTGCAGGTGCAGTCCCGACCCATTTGTACTGCAGCAAAGAACCGCTGCGTGCGAATGGGTCGGAACGACCCCCCATGTGCACTGCAGGGGGACAGATATAGCATGTGCAGAGAGAGTTAGATTTGGGTGGGTTATACATGTTACATCTGCCACACCTGCAGTGGACATGGGGGTCATTCTGACCCGTTCACCCGCTGCTTTTTATCGCAGCCGAGCGGACGCGTACCCACTGCGCATGCGATGGTACCGTAGTGCGCCGGCGCATGCCAGACGGCCGAAGGCCGTAGCGGGGCTGTCAATTAGGCAGAGGCAGTCGCAGGGCGGGCTGGGGCGGAACAGCTGCATTTTCCCGCCATTTTGTGGGTGTGGTCCGGCCAACGCAGGCATGGCCGGACCATGCGGGAAGTGGCCCACAGCAGCTGCGTGATGTCATACGCAGACGCTGCGGGCCGGGGAGCGATGAGTAGCTCCCGGCCAGCACGCTAAATCTGCAATGGTTGGGAGCTACTCTGGAATTGCAAAGGCATCGCCGCTATGCGATGCCTTTGCACTTCTGCGGGGGGTGCCGGCACTGACATGCGGGGCGTCCCACCACATGTCAGTGTGAATGATCATAGCTGTGCTAAATTTAGCACAGCTACGATCATTTTGGAATGAGGGCCATGGTTTTGCCCAACTGCTAACAAATCTGCTGCTGCGATCAACTCTGAATAACCGTCAAAGTGCCAGAAAATAATACAGGCAGCCCATTTAATTTATAATAAAGCAGTGTCCTGCATGTCCAGTATTTAAAGATTATTACACACCCCTGAGAAATAACAACCAATAATGTTAGGGGCATAAATTAGGAATGAAAATATAGTGCTATGGGTTGTTTGAAGAAGGGGGGCCCCAAATTGGTGTCTAAATCCGCCTCTGCCACTGTCTATTTTAATTTTAATTTTAGAGATTGTAATGAAAGGTTTTCTTGGCATGCTGCACTAGTTTCTGGCTCTCCATCAACGTTTTGCCAGTCTGTTTAAGAGATTTTAGTTTACCTTCTTTTCAGTGTAAATATATTTGAAACTAGGGCATGTTTATATTTAATCTTAGAAGGGACAAATAAAATACAGCCTGTTCTAGAGCTAGATTGTACTGTTCTGTATCCTCCTTGGATGTAGTACCAGGAACCCAACTGAAATTCATTAACCCACAGTTGTCAGAGTGAGACGGGATCAGTAGATTCTGGAGATGGTATTTCACCGCTAGTCGGGATTCCGGTGGCGGCATTGTGATGTCCAGGATCCAGACAAGCGGTATTGTAACCACTTCCCAGTGAGACATGTATATTTCAAATATAATTTTATCCTGAGTCTACAAATACTAAGTGTTAGTACTTCAGCACAGAGGATCATAGGAAAATCCAAGAGGCTAAGTTATACTAAGGTATATGAAGAAAGGAACTTAGCATAATCATATGAAATAAAGAAAATAATATAACTTACCAGCATCTGTGGAGATTACATTTATCAAACATCTAGCAGCATTTTTCAATAACCACCCCCCCATGAACTTACTGTTCAAGCTAGTTGATTATCTAACTATAGTGTTGTATGTTGTGAATTACTGGCTAATATTAATCTTATTTAACGTGAAATACCTCTGTTCAGCTTCTTCCATTGTTGTAAACTCACATGACTGTATTTCGGGTATCCATGACTTCAAGGGATCAGGTCAGGAATAGGATCCCAGTATTTGAAATACTGACACCGGAGTCCCAACACTACTCATAATGCCGACATTCATCACTATCCCGGCGCCGAATCCCGACCACCGGGATCCTGAGTGATGCTTTCACGGCCTGCCAGAGAGATAAGCCGCAGGGGGCTGGGAGGTTAGGTTTAGGCTACAGGGATAGGGTGTGGCTGTGGGGGTTAGGGGGGGAGGGTTAGGGTTAGGCTGCGGGAAAGGTTCGTTAGGGTCAGGGATCAGAGTTACCATTCTTCTAATTTATCAGTGTTGGTATTTTAATCCACAGGATGCCGCTGTCAGTATTTTGAGGCTGGCATCGCAACTGCCGGGATCCCGATACCAACGTGACTTCAGTATGCGATGATGTCATGAACTTGACAATTGTTGCAATGAGATATACCGCTGGACTCTATGATTTGTAATCCTGAATAAGCTTTGGTCTGCAGTCATGTGTTAAGAGCTTTAGACAAATTAGAGAACTGTGTCCACGTGTTGTGCCTGTCTCTGGCTGTGACTCTAATGTGAGCCCAAACATAACTGTAAAGTGTTTATAGTTTAATGTCAATGTTTCTATCAAATTCATATAGGTTTTCTGTGTTTTACTGCAGACATAAGGTGCTAGTATTATGGTCACATTTTCACATGGCATCCCTTAGCATCCCTTAATAAAACCACATGTGACACGGGCCAGTGATGTGCAGTGAGGTCAATGGTTGGGGAGACACTGGCAAGTATCAGAGCCAGATTCACACACATATATGTACCTGATGGTTCATGTGGACTTTATACAAAGGTGCAGCAATATATACTTTGTTAGGGAGGCAGTAAATTGACCGTCTGTTGGGATCCCGGCAGTTAGAATACCGACACCGGTATCCTGACACTAGCTGGAATAGTGGCGGTCAGAGACCTGACCGCTGGTTGGTTACCCCTCTTGGGTGGTGGTCCATACCACCACCCGGAGAGGAATAGAAACCTGTGGCGAGCACAGCGAGCCCGCGAGGGGACATGCTGCGCTCGCCGCCGGGATCCCGGCATCGGTTTCCAGACTGCCTTGATCTCATACTGATCCCCTTTGTTACTATATACAGTATATATGCCAGGGACATGCAGTTAGGGGAGGCAGGGGAAGCAGAGCCTCTCCTGTAATAATGATTAAAATAATAAAAAATATATATTTATAACACATATTCTGTATTTGGGGGGTGGGGGGGGGGGGGGTAATCAGTGCAGCACTATGTCTTATCCCCTTGTTTAGGATCAGCCAGTATCTGCCGAGTGGCCCAGACTTGATTTATTCTAGTAAAACTAGAGTGGGATTGTGATTCCTGTGCTCACCTATGGCTAAATGGAACCTATTTGTGGTTGTAAGACTGTACACAGGTGTGTCTGTAGTGTCTTTTATTAGAGACACAGTGCTCTGATCACATGCAGATAATTATACATGGAGCCATGCTAGCAGGGCCGGCTCCAGGCCTACTAGCACCCTGAGCGAGAAAATGTAAAAGCGCGCCCCCCCCCCCCATGCTCCCGGAAAAGTGGGCGTGGTCTCCGGAAAAGTGGGCGTGGCCTCGTAACTTCATATCATCAAACTATAAATATATTTTCACACAATTAGCAGCCTTACATATAGCCACAGTAGTGTTCCTTACACACAATGTCTCCAGTATAGTGCCAGATACACATAATGTGCAGTGCCAGATAGACATGACATGCCCCCCAGCAGTGCCAGCTACACATGACATGCCCCGCAGCAGTGCCAGCTAGACATGACATGCCCCGCATCAGTGCCAGCTAGACATGACATGCCCCGCAGCAGTGCCAGCTACACATGACATGCCCCCCAGCAGTGCCAGCTACACATGATAGTGTTCACTTTTTAGGGCATGGTGCTGATCACAGGGAGGGCACATTTTTAAGTTAGGAGGGCAAAATGATGTACATACTGCTTGTTGTTCCCATACCTATATGCCAAAGCATGGACAGTGCGCGCCGAAGGCGCGCAGCAAAAATTAAGGGGAGTTACTTCGTGGGGAAGGTACGTGGCCACATAATAGTGGCAATTTGCATTACACCACACAGTAGTGCAGCTAATACACACTGCACCAGGTAGAACCTCCTATACACTTTGCGCCAGGCACAGCACTGAGACATATTGCACCAGGGAGAGTACTGAGACACATTGCCTAGCCACAGACGCCTAGCGGGAAAACTACATGACATGCCCCCCAGCAGTGCCAGCTACACATGACATGCCCCCCAGCAGTGCCAGCTACATGTGACATGCTCCCCAGCAGTGCCAGCTACACGTGACATGCCCCCCCAGCAGTGCCAGCTACACGTGACATGCCCCCCAGCAGTGCAAGCTACATAAATGGCCACACAGTGCCAGATATGCACCCATAGTTCATATACATAAATGCCCCCAAAGTGCCAGATACATAAATGCCCCCACAGTGCAGATATGCCCCAGACAGTGCCAGATACATAAATGCCCCCACAGTGCCAGATACATAAATGCCCCCACAGTGCCAGATACATAAATGCCCCCACAGTGCCAGATACATAAGTGCCCACACAGTGCCAGATACATAAGTGCCCCCACAGTGCCAGATATAAAAATGCCCACACAGTGCCAAATATGTCCCCACAGTGCCAGATATAAAAATGCCCATACAGTGCCAGATATGTCCCCACAGTGCCAGATATAAAAATGCCCCCACAGTGCCAGATATGCCCCCACAGGGCCAGATACATAAATGCCCCCAGTGCCAGATACATAAATGCCCCCAGTGCCAGATGCATAAATGCCCCCAGTGCCAGATGGATAAGTGCCCATACAGTGCCAGATACATTATTGCCCCCCACAGTGTCAGATACATTAATGCCCCCACAGTGCCAGATATGCCCCCGCAGTGCCAGATACATTAATGCCCCCCACAGTGCCTGATACATTAATGCCCCCCACAGTGCCAGATACATTAATGCCCCCCACAGTGCCAGATACATTAATGCCCCCACAGTGCCAGATACATTATTGCCCCGTGCCAGATATGCCCCCAGTGCCAGATACATTAATGCCCCCAGTGCCAGATATGCCCCCACAGTGCCAGATACAATAATGCCCCTAGTGCCAGAAATGCCTCCACAGTGATAGATACATTAATGCCCCCAGTGCCAGATATTCCCCCACAGTGCCAGATACATTAATGCCCCCAGTGCCCGATATGCCCCCACAGTGATAGATACATTAATGCCCCCAGTGCCAGATATGCCCCCACAGTGCCAGATACATTAATGCCCCCAGTGCCAGATATGCCCCCACAGTGCCAGATACAATAATGCCCCACTGTGCCAGATATGCCTCCACAGTGATAGATACATTAATGCCCCCAGTGCCAGATATTCACCCACAGTGCCAGATACATTAATGCCCCCAGTGCCAGATATGCCCCCACTGTGCCAGATACATTAATGCCCCCAGTGCCAGATATGCCCCCACAGTGCCAGATACATTAATGCCCCCAGTGCCAGATATGCCCCCACAGTGCCAGATACATTAATGCCCCCAGTGCCAGATATTCCCCCACAGTGCCAGATACATTAATGCCCCCAGTGCCAGATATGCCCCCCACAGTGATAGATACATTAATGCCCCCAGTGCCAGATATGCCCCCACAGTGCCAGATACATTAATTCCCCCAGTGCCAGATATGCCTCCAGTGATAGATACATTAATGCCCCCCAGTGCCAGATATGCCCCCACAGTGCCAGATACATTAATGCCCCCAGTGCCAGATATGCCCCCACAGTGCCAGATACATTAATGCCCCCAGTGCCAGATATTCCCCCACAGTGCCAGATACATTAATACCCCCAGTGCCAGATATGCCCCCACAGTGATAGATACATTAATGCCCCCAGTGCCAGATATGCCCCCACTGTGCCAGATACCTTAATGCCCCCAGTGCCAGATATGCCCCCACAGTAACAGAAACATTAATGCCCCCACTGTGCCACATATGTCCCCTGAGTACCTGATGTGCCGGGCGCCGGCGATGAGGGAGGGGGAATGCAGCTGCAGGCACCTCTGCCCTAGTGATCTGTGCGCGCTGTGCGGCGCCAGTGTCTTACATCAGACGCCGGCGCCGAACAGCGCGGCGCGCGCAGGGCTAGGACAGGGCCGGCTCCAGGCTCCAACATGTCGGCGCCAGCGTGCGGCGCCCAATAAGAGTGGCGCCCTGCGCGGGCGCTCGACTCGAACATGCCTAGAGCCGGCCCTGCATGCTAGTCATGGCTACGTCTGTGCCTGGGTACGCCCGCTGAGGTGCACTTAGTGACTACAGCATCTCTGTCCAGGCAGGTGTGCGTGCACGTGACAGAGACGCGCACCATTCACTAGAATGGGAGAGCATCTCTGTGCACTCCCGGGGTGACTAGGTGGATAGATCGCCTAGTCACGCAGGGAATGTGCGCCTGCTATGGAGACGCCTCAGATGACCGCGGCTCCATCTGCACATGCAGGTAACATACAGGGTTATAGATGGTAAGTATGTAAATGACAATGAGCCTGTGATTCAGGTCTCATATATTTGCCTTCAGTAATATCCAACATTCATCATTTTAGTATACTGAAAGGAAAAACAATTGTCTGTAAGGTTTCCAAGTGTGTGGATGTCACACTGTTGCATTTAGTGCACGGAATTGTTACTGTGCCGCCCTGACCATCCCGGTCACGGCAGCATGGTGACCATTCCACGCACTGGATGCAACAGTGTGACATCCACACACTTGGAAACCTTATAGACAATTGTTTTTCCTTTCAGTTTATCAAAATGATGAATGAATGTGGATGAGTTCCTTGTGTTTAAAGTTATGAAGTATTGCTGGGGCTTGTGTGCTGGAAAGCCAGTGTTTCAGCCCACCAGGTGCATTAACTTACCCAGATCGTGTCCTTTGATGCAGTGCTCACCTCCTGGTGTATGTTGTAGTGTTTCTTCTCTTGCTCTGTGCCACTAGTCCCGGCGATGTCGATGGTTGCTGGGGTGAACTTCTGCTCTATTCCACAGGGACCTGCCAGAAGTCATGTTCTTGTGAGATCCTGCTGCTCCCGGTGTCCTCAGCAGCAGTAAGTCCGTCTGCTCGACTTGCCAACCAGCGAGGAGACTTCTGGTGGTAAATGCTGGTGGATGGTAGCACTATGCCCTGCAGTGTTGACGCTTGTATTGGTTGTGCTATGCAGTGTTTCCAACGTGTTTCAGCCAGCAGCACGACCAGCGGCAGCTCCTCTCCTCCACCGAGGTAGAATCCGCCACTGATTGCAGTATTTTGGAACTATCATTCGCAGAATTTAAGTGGAATGCAGGTTGGAGTGTAGGTGGTGAGTGCTGAGTATGGACAATTTTTTCATTTAAATAGTGTGCTCACAAACCACAGGCACCACAGATGGTTGAGTGCCATGGATTAAAGTCTATTGTTTATATAACATGTTGTGATCACATTCTCTCTTGCACACCATTTTTTCACAAGTAAGCAAAATTTTGTCAGCTACTTCCCCAGGTGCTAATTATGTGATATGCCTGAGGTCTGTTTCTTTAAACCAATGAGGCTAGCAAACTTAATCCCATGAAAAAACATAGTGTGTATAAAATCTGTTTGAGACCAGATGGCAAATGATGCAGAGAAATAATCACATTTGAGAGTCCGTGTAGGTACTGGCCTGAAGGGGACACCTTGATGCGGTTGGTCAGCTGAACAAAGTATTGCAATATTTTGTAACTAACATTTCCTGAATCTTTGTGGAATGCAGTTTGGGGTGTAATTAGGTGAGTTCTGAGTTTCTTTGATTTTATTATTTAAATAGTGTGATCACAAACCACAGACACCGCAGATGGTCGAGTGCTGTCGATTAAAGCATATTGTTTATATTGTATGTGTGTAGAATCAGCACTCATATCCAGTTTCCAAAAAGGCTTTATTCCAAAAGCTTTTCCTCAGGGGATTACTGACAAGGCTCAGTTGAAACATCTATTGGGCACCTACCATCATGCCATGTTTGCCATGTTTTTGGAATTGTCTTAATCACTGTCATCATATTCACTGTCAGCAGTGGTCACCACAAGCTGTTAAACAGGACAATCCATAATGGTTGCATCCACATCATGAAGTAGCACATTTTGTCTTGCAGGAACAGTGAATCATGTTGAGTAGACAATCTGGATCTGGTGGCATGTCATAGAGTATAGGTAAGTAGGAATTATTATTTTCATACCAACACCACTCTTCTGCCTTGATCCTCTCTTCTGTAGACTTCCACATTGTTATTGAAAATGATGTGTGAAAACTATGGTACCTTGTGGATAAATTAGTAGGTGACAAACGCTTGGGTGTAACAAATGATGTAGCTGAAGCTACGTTTTCAACTACCATTCGATGACGTAGTGCGTTTGTGGATCCCAGTGACTTGCAGACATACAATAGAAGCATTGCTTTTCTTCCTGCGACCTCAATATCCGAATGTTGACAAGAATCAAAACAAAATATATTTGCAACTGAACTTAGCTCAGTCACCTTCATCAGTTGTCAAATGCTGAGGACTTCCCAATCGAAAAAATTCTGGTTGCGGTTTCACAGCCTGTAAAAGATCCATTCCCACAAATAGCTTTGCTAACAGTAATTTCCAACTGTTAGGAATGTAATCCAAAGCACTGTCTTCAGTAAGGGCACTACTAGATGGATACACATCTACTCTATAAGAGTTGTGGCACTTGACATACAGTAGCTTCTGATTATTTTCACTGCAGTGTGTAGTAAGTAAATCTTCTCCAGCTCAATAAGACATTCTTTTGACTTTTGGTGATACCGTTGTAGAATTTAGTTGGCTTTTTCCCCAAGAGTTATCAAATCCACATCTGCCTTCCCACTTTCACCCGAAATTATAATATTCTTTCTGTAATGTTCTAAAAGTTTTCTTTTCATGTGCCTACAGAATGTTTATAGGCACAGCTCTGACTCCCTTGAAGGTATTCCTCCATTTTGAAAATTAGGCCTCCTATCAGCAATTGTTCTTCAGCATTCTTTTTAAGTACTGTAAGTTTAGGTCTGAATGAATGTGTGTTATTGTTCTTCATTACTTAGTCGCCCTTACTTGAAAGACTTGTTGGAGGAAGAGTATTTGTGGTGAATGTTTTGATGATGCAGGTGTTATGGCATATGCAATCAGCAGCTTGAAGATCACCAAGATAATACTCCAAATGGTTCCTTCAGGGCCGTAACTAGGTGTGTGGCAATGGTGCCTTGCATGCAGTGCAAATGCACTGAGGGCACACCATCTGGCAGCACACCTGCATGGTTACTATCTCTGCTACATTCACTCACTCCCACCACCGCCACCTATCATCACCTGCCTCCCTCTGCTGCTGCAATGGAGTGCTGCCGCCACTGCAAGCTTCCGGGACTGCCAGTGCCAGGATCAGATGATCTGCCTATCCTCCAGTGTCTCCAGACTTGGGAGAGACATGATGACACCTCTCCCAGCTGACTCCCACACTGCCCCGTGCCCTGCCCTGTGCCACAAGGAGCCGCTTTAGTTGGGAGGGGAGGCATTCAATGTCATCCAGCTCAGCCTCACAGTCTCACACTGCAGCAGGAGCCTATCGCAGCACAGGCACAGGGTGTGGAGCAAAACTGAAAAACGGTGCTCAGGTGACCTTTCCCTCACCTGTCTTCACTTGAGGGTGGTGACCGGTATATAAAATAAGATTTTTTTACTGTGTAGAAATATAATTTAGGTAGTCCAGTGATTGGTGGGGCAGGCTGTAACTAGGTGTGTGCGAGTGGTGCCTGGCACACAGCACAGATGCACTGTGGGTATAGGAACACCGGCAACATGCGCCTGGCTGCTCCATCACCACTGCGCTGTGGGGTCCACGTCCGCCTAGCCACCTGCCCACTGTCACCGCTCAGCTACAGTGAATTGTCCAGCTATATCTTTTAACATAGATAGCCGGGCAGCGCTGCAGCTACCCCTCTGCTCCCCCCCACACTGTGTTCTGGGATAGATGATGTCTCTCCCAGCCTGCCCCCAGACCACACACAATGCCCTTCACTGCAAAGAGCAGCTGCGTAGGGTGGGACGGAAGAGATGAGAGGTCTGCCGGCTTTTCAAATGTAAGTATATCAAATCTCCATCTCACTCTCTACCTCTCCCTCTCTTTGGACTCTGCTTTCCTAATGTGTAAAAAGGGGGACTCTGCTGCCTAATGTGTAAAAGGAGGACTCTGCTGTCTAATGTGTAAACAGGGAGACTCTGCTGCCATAATGTGTAAAAAGGAGACTCTGTCTGCCTAATGTGTACAAAGGGGGACTCTGCTGCCATAATTTGTAAAAGGGGGACTCTGCTGCTGTAATGTGTTAAAAATGGGGACTCTGCTGCCGTAATGTGTAAAAAGGGGACTCTGCCTGCCATAATGTGTAAAAAGGGGGACTCTACCTGCCGTAATGTGTAAAGGGGATTCTACCTGCCATACTGTAAAGTTCAGCTTTCTCAGCTTTGTCACCACAGTGCAGCTTCTGAGGCTAATATCTCGTGATGCAGTCCTTGGCCTCACCACTTCTGGAAAACAGGGGTGAAACCTGTTGCCAGTTAGGTAACTGTACGCATAAAATATAATTTAGGAATATTGAGATTAAAGAAATATTGTCTGAATGAAAATGATCACTAATGATAAAAGGTGATTTTACCTATAGTATAGTGTATATATTTTATAATAACAAATAGATGAAATATGTCTGAGTGTTTGCAGTAAAGGTTTAGATGATTTAGGAAATAATGTTTTGTATATGTATGCATATAGATGTGTATTTGTGATTACCAAAATGTAAAAGTGAACAATCCCAAGGCGCAAAAAAGAAACCTATGCAGCTGAATACACACAAAGGGACCACCAAATCCCTACAATACAGACAAAATACAAAGAAATGTGGTGTAACTAGCGCTCATTCCCGTTCCAACATAAATGTCCAATATTGTCCAATAAAAAAACCTTTTACAACAAATCTTTATGGAGGTCGATGGATAACTTGTACAGAGAGTGTCGACTTCTGATCCTCACTCCATACAGTTCCTTTCAGTGAAGAATTTACCTCAAATAAAAAATAGGGTAATATGGTGTAGTATGTCTATAATATATGGTATCACCCACGTGGATTTAAAGAAATGAAAACGGTGGAAAGAGCTGCGTACCGGAACTCACATAGTGAATAGATGTATAACTCCTATAAAGGTATTTTTAGCCACCGATCGCCAATAAATAAATGAACCAATCGTGAACACACCTTAGCACAACGATCCCAATATGAGGACGTACCATACTCACATAACCAATAATAAAGGTACTCCCATAAAGGTATCTATAGCTACCAATCACCGATCGTGTGAAATGAACTATAAGTGGACACACCTTCATACTGTAATCCCTACAACGGGACATACCGTACTCACATGACACATGGCAGTTGTAATCCCATAGCGGTTTCTTTATTTCCGTCCTCCAAATGTACATCTGGGCATTATACACAGGTGCAGCAGTATAAACTCCTGGAAATTTGGTGAGTTTTGATCAGAGATGTACAGAAAAGATAAGCAGGTGAGGCACTGCCTCACCTGCCATAGACTTTTTACTCCAGAGTTTTGGCTATAAAAATGATTAGAATAATGCAAAAACAATATTTCAAACATATTCTTTGTATTTTTTATATACTTTATACAATCAAAACTCTGGTAGAAACGTAAGTGTGAAAGGAAAGGCTCTGCCTCACCTGTCTCACCCTACTGCACGTCACTGATGTGCACTGCGGGGGGGGGGGGGGAGGGCATAGGCAAACGCGGGGGGGGGGGGGGGTCTGGTTGCCCAGAAAACCCCCTCTTCTTGGCAAGTGGCTCATATTATGACAATAGCAATGGTTTATATAATACGATTACTAGAGCTGCCGCCGCATTATGCAGTTTAAAAGACAGAGCGGAGCTGCTACACATGCCCAGTGGGAGCAGCTTCTTCTACCAAGTTTGACGTGTGTGTGGATCTAAGTTATTAATCAGTGCACTAGACCAGAGAGTAGCTACCGGGCAGAAGAGTCTTATCATGAGGTGGGAGAATGTGTGCTTAGAAAGTTCAGTACTGGCCGCATTGTGCAGGCGCATCGTTCCAGCAGCAGCGACCGCAAGAAGATTGACAGAAGGAAGGCGTTCCTGGGTGTCAACTCACCGTTTTCTGGGCTTGGAGATCCGAACGCAGGCATATCCAGCCGTTTGGAGGGCGGATGTCTGATGTAATTTCCGGGACCTTCATCGCTGGATCCATCGCACAGGGTAAGTAACTGCAGGGCTAGTCTTGTTTTACACAAAACTTTTTTAGCATAGTAGGGCTGCACAAGCAGTCGCAGCCCTGGTATGCTAAAATACACTCCCCCATAGATGCGTCTTGTTCATCACACGAGCAGCAAAAAGTGGCTACGTGCGATCAACTCAGAATGACCCCCATGGTTTTGCCCAACTGCTAACAAATTTGCTGCTACGAACAGCTCTGAATTATCCCCATTGTGTAGGAACAGGTTCATACTGCTCAAGCCTTGCTGCTGCCACCGCACCAGTGGCAGGGCTGCAGGGTGCCGCGGCCGTGGCCAGCACTATGCACTCCCGCGGATCCCATGTTCCTAGATGCTAGAGTTCAAGTATGACCTCTAGCATGTCTCCTCCATAGCGGTGGCCATTTGGAAGGGACAGTTAGCAGATTGACATGTGGATGGCTAGTCCGCATGTCAATCTGCTCTGAATCAGTGCCGGCGCTTCGACAGCGATGCGCCTCCAAGCTTCCGCAAAAAAGGGTTTTTCGCTACTTTATGAATAGACCCCAAATAGTGATGTTTTCAGACTGAAGTGCACAGCCTAGAATGAAATCGGATGCTTGCAGACTGAAGTGCACTATGTATAATGAAGTAGGTGATTTGCAGTCTGGAGTGCACAGGGCAGCAGGGCCGCCATCAAGGGGGTACTGCGGGTAGAGCAGTCCCGGCCCCGGACACTGTGACAGAGAAGGGGGTGCCCGACTTGCTCCTATCGTATGCTATTTCTGCAAATTGCACAAAGTAAAAAGGAGCACGGCCGGTCCTCTGCCTGCCTGCCAGTCTCCCCGTCCGAGCAGCCATTGCTTGCTGCCGTTGCACAATAAAGTTTATTATGCAGCGCATGTGACGTCATGACATCAAACAGCGCCACTGGAAAATAGAGGAGCAGTGCGCTACCTGTGGTGTCAGTAGCAACATGGATCAGAAGAGCAGCAGCACCACCTGTGAATCTCTGAGAATGCCCATGGTGCCGGTGATGTGGAGGCTGCTGATGGTAAAGAGGAGGTGCTGGGAGGACAAAACGGCTCTGAGAGAGATCAGATCAATGCAGGGTGCGTACCTGATATTTCTTCCCCTTTAAATAAAGTAGTATAATTTCCCTATGCAATTTCATTTTATCGCTATATATTATTATTTCTATATCTCTCTGTACCGCTGGTGGGTTGGTTGGGGGGATTTGTACATTCCATGGGAGCCATATCCTCATTTATTCTGCCTGCTATTGTTGGCACAATCTGGTGCACAAGGGCAGGGAGGGCATCAGCCTCCTCACGTTCCCTTTATTTGTCTCTTGTGTAATTATTATATAGTATTTACTAATGGTAAAAATGGTAATAATGTATGGTGCTGGAATCTTTATTTATAAAATACTTCAAAAATGTGCTTTATTAACAGCATGCTTTTGAAAGTTAAAATTGGCCAGCAAAGGGGTTTAATGTGTTCTGCAGACCCTTAACTTTTTTTAGAGGGGGATTAAATTCATTGGAATGTTCTGCAGACATTGTATCGCAAGCGCCTTGTGATGCCAACATACTCTATGTGCAGTGTCGGACTGGGGCATGTAGGGCCCACAGGGGAAATGCAGTGATAGTGGCCCATGCTTAGAGGCTTTACTAACTAGTAGTGCATGTTCTGGGCCCCTTGATACATATATCTATATAGCAAATACTGCTAGAGCATGCATGATAATGTTCCAGATTAATAACACTGTAGAAAGTACACCATAGTCCTGTGCAGTATAATGTAACATATGCATAATGTGTAATTCAAGTGCAAAATCTTATCCCCAGAGGAGGGGGTGGGTCCCCAAGCAGTGGGGACAACCGATGGTTTCCCCCGTACCCCTGTGGGCCAGTCCGACCCTGCCTATGTGCATCTATGGCAAGGAATTGAATTAGATGCAGTGTAGACCAAATCTTTTTTTTTTTTTTAAGTACCTATGTGCCTGCATTGCTGCACACTAGGTAGCTGTAACATCCTGAGAAGATCTTCACTGCTCGGTAGTTGTGTTTTCAGTGGGATATTCAATTCAAGCACTGCAGGTTTTCCTGTGCAACTTATGCCCGGCGACAGGGGGGTACAAAGGGTACACCTGTGCCGGGTCCCAAGGTTCACAGGGGCCCGATGACAGCCACCTGATTTTGAACTATAGCGTGCGCCAGTATCAGAAATCAATGATTTCTGTTGCCGGCCCTGGTGCAACTATGGATGTTAGGAAACCTTGATGTACTGTAGTTCAATGCATTTGGCTGTTCTGGAATGGCAAATCATGTCTATCAGAGAATGGAGTCCCAAAAAAAACCACAATCTCCCAAGAGTCCTAACAATGGAAAAGTTGACTTCACAATCCAGCTAGAAATTGAAGAACACCTGTTCCATACTTGTACATTGTGTTTCTCCTGTCTCGACTGTTGCTTTGATTAAACATATTGCCCTTCTCCACCCTACGTTATTGGTTCCCGTGTTAAGTAAGCATCAGTGGATCATGAATCAGTGTATGTACATTTTAGGAAAGCAGACAGAAGATGGCAGTACAGATCTTGTAATGGTTAGCCTCATAGCACTGAGGTCCTGGGTTCGATTCCCATGATGGCCTTAACTGTTTGGAGTTTGTATATTCTCCCTGTGCCTGCGTGGGTTTCCTCCGGGTACTCTGGTTTCCTCCCACATCCAAAAGTATACTGGTAGGCTAATTGGCTCATGACAAAAATAACCCTAGCGTTTCTTGTACATGGGCAGGCTAGATGTGCAAGTGGTTCTTATCTGCCATCACATTCTATGTTCTAGGTAGAAGGGGGCTATACATGAGTGTGTGGCTGCAGAGTGAGTGTGCATGGCTTAGAAGCGTCAGATGCTTATAGTGGACATAAACTTGCACCTACACCATCATGTCCAGACAGATTGAGCGGGCAATGTAAGCACAGCACTTTGATTTTAGCCAGCAACTTCACTTACCAATAATGTGTTTACCCAGAGCTGCCTATATGTATACCGTACTGTATATGTTCTGCTTTTAGTGGCTATTTTTATTTACTTCAAAGCATTTATAATATTATTCTATATGAAATTAAAGATTTGCATTTTTAAGATGTGAATATTTGTATTATTTGGAAGAAATAAAAGCACATGTGCAATAATAAGTAGGAAATTATTATGTAATTTTAAATTTACAGTGCAAATATAGGAAAGACAAATAGATGACAGCATGACATTTGACAAATATTTTTTTAAGGAGGATGAAGCGGTGTTGATAATTATAAAGTTTCAGAAGCTGATGACGAAGGTAATGATGACTTCCATTATGTGCCAAATGTCTAAGAGTGACACTAAAGTCAATACCCTAGAGCTGCATGTTGCACTATAAATTGTCCTGCAGCTTGTGTAATTGCATATTCAAGTTGTAGCCTCAACACTAATTATATTAGCCATGAAGATTGCAATTGTTTTCCTCCTCGTGGGCCTCAGCTGTTCCTTTGGTAAGATCTGGTCTGTTTAATAGTGTTGTACGTGAATGTATAATGTATATATAGTTCCATGTTACCATACAATGCATTACTGGGTTTTATAGTAAATGTTGAGCAAAGCAGGTAAAATTACAACAGTATAACAATGGTGATGGCTAAAGAATGTATCATTTAACCCTTACTGTGTATTTGTAGCATTCCTAAATGATAAAGCAAAATGTATGCACTATTTCTGCCAATCACACTTTACCTGTTAATAGGAGAAGACATTTCAGCTATATATTAACATCTCCCAATCCTAAAGGTTGAGAACAAAGATAGGGTGCATACACAAGGAGCGATATGGCTGAGCGATTTAGACTATATAGTCAAAATCACTCAGAAAGATAGTGCATATCGCTCTGTGTGTACACAGCCAGCAATAGCGATGCACGTCCCCGCCATGTCGCTATCACTGCTATAAATAGACTGTGCAGGCAAGTCATTTTCAATTAGGTCGCTGGAAAAGTGAAAACATCCCCCTGTTTAAATGAGTTAGCCAAAATCGCTTATAGCCAAAATCGCTTACACACTTAGTCAAAATCGCTGGTAAAGTTAGTCAAAATCTCCTACTGTCAGTTCAAGGGAAATCGCTCAGTCAAAATATCTCATGGTCAAAATCTCTCCGTGTGTATGCACCTTTATTCTCAACTCTCTATCAGATTCAAGGCCAATAAAAAATGTTGTTCTTTTAAACCACTGGTTTCACTTCACCTTGCTAAATGCTTTTATTTTGTCTGTAAATTTTATATTTAACTTTTTCCCCCCCTAGCTTCTGCTGGTTTGTTACCGTGCACTGGGAAGCTGACCGTAAGAATACATTTCTTTTATCATTTGTTATTTCTTTTGTTGTTATTATTATTATTATTATTATTATTTTTATCATCCGTTATTTATATGGCGCCACAAGGATACCGCAGCGCCCAATTACAGAATACATATGCAAGTAGTCAAAACAGAAAAACAGTGATTTACAATTGAAGACAATATAGGACAAGTACAGGGTAACTAAGCATAACTACATCAGCAGATGACACTGAGATAGGTATCACGGTGGCCGAAAACAGTAGGATTTGGGGCATTTGAGGATTATTAAAGTAAGAAAAGGATAAGCACATGAGGGAAGAGGGTCCTACTCGTGAGAGCTTACATTCTAAAGGGGAAGGGCAGACAGGGGAACAATGATCATAGTTACTGTTAGGATTGCCAACACTTTACAACATACTTGCCTACCTGACCCTCTCCATGAGGGAGAAAATGCGCTGTTCCTGGACCTTCCTGGTAATGTATGATTGCCATCACCTGTGGTGAAACACCTTTCTTATCAATTAACTAGCTCACCACAGGTGATGGCAATCATACATTACCAGGAAAGTCCAGGAACAGAGCATTTTCTCCCTCATGGAGAGGGTCAGGTAGGCAAGTATGCTTTACAATAGTTTCTAAAAACCCTTTGCTGCTCATCCAGCATATCCAAATATTTCCAGATGCCCCATGTGAAACTGACTAGACCAGAGGTTCTCAAACTCGGTCCTCGGGAGCCCACACAGTGCATGTTTTGCAGGTCTCCTCACAGAATCGCAAGTGAAATAATTAGCTCCACCTGTGGACCTTTTAAAATGTGTCAGTGAGTAATTAATACACCTGTGCACCTGCTGGGTTACTGTGTGGGCTCCCGAGGACCGAGTTTGAGAACCTCTGGACTAGACGGACCTTGGAGTACAAATGTCTCTATTATGAGCAATTTATTTTCAGTACATCCTACTTTTTTTAATGTTGTATACTTCTACAGGGGGGGCATATATATCCCAATCCGCCTCTCAGATGGGATGAGATCAACTCACCTAAATTCACAATGTAATATTTGAATACTATAAATTGGAGGGTTCTGCGGACTGAGTGTCTTTATTCTACAGCTAGCCGGGGTGTGCTGCTCGTTCTGATGGGTGTTCCAACCCACCTATACGTAAATGGAGAAGCTTAGTGGATATACCACAATAGAACTGCGCTCAACCCCTAAGGTGTGTGTGTTTAGCTATGTAATAAAGGATAATGTATGAACAGACCCAAATATGAGTTTGCACTTAGATATAGAAATCACAAAAATAACAATATGATGCGAATTAATTGTTGTGAGCCACTGTATTTATTGTATACTGGCCAATCTAAAGGTGTACGGTTAATGCCCAGGGTGGGCAATATTGTCTCTTATAAAGTTCATGCAGGTTATAATACAGATTGCGGTGTCCCGCACATCTGCTGTCGAAAAGTCTTTAGGAAAAAAATAATAATAATAACAAATGCTGATGTTGGTAAAAAAATCTTTAAAACCTTCACGATGCCCTGAGCTTATGGTGGTGGCATAAGTGGGGTAAAAAAGGGGGTCTCCGGACTGGTTTCCCCTCTCTGCCCCTGCTGCCCGTAGTGCGTCCTTGTTCAGACGCCCCCCTGGTGCAGGTCGGTCAGAGAGGTGGACCTGTCTAGCGGTGGGGAAAGGATTCAGATGCCGCTCTGCAGAGCGGCTAGCTGCGCCTCTCCCACCACTTACAGAGAACTCACCTGTCGCCCGCTTCAGCCGCACGCCACGCTCCGTCACCGGCTTCCTCCGCTGTCTGGTATCCTAGCAGCGCTGCTGGCTTCCGGGTTGGTCCGGTCACGTGACCGGGTTTTTTCGACGTGGGAAAGAGTCTTCCTGATGAAGTCTTTGAATCTGTAGTGGTTCTTTCTTTGTAGTTCCTAAGAAATATGATATATCCACTAAGCATCTCCATTTAATATTTGAATACATTGTAAGAATGTACTAAACATCACTTGCAGGGACAGAACTTGCAAGAAATCTCTGTCCCTGCAAATCCCTTCCAAGCACTTCTCAGGGTAATATGGGTTTAATTCTGTAGTTGTTATTCAGCCTAACATGAAATAAAAAGCTTTAAACTTTACCCATTCATATGAGCAATTAATGTATGGATTGTGTGATCTAGGGGCTAGAAGAGCTTTTGAGAATACTTTGTTAGGATTAGATCAGGGGTAGGCAAGTAATTTTTAATGGAGTCCGGATGTTATCTAATTATTTTGATCGAGGTCCAAAAAAACACAAAATCAAATATCTGTAATGTAAATAATAACAAGTTTTTATTTTGTTGCTGAAACAAGTAATATACTACATTCCTTAAAAGGAATTCTAAGCCTTAAATAAAACTTTTCTAGACATTACGAGTCTTTATGTTACTCTTAGGCAGTGATTCAGGTTGCTTTGCAAAAGCAAACTCTTTCTTTAATGGACAAAACCATGGGGGTAATTCAGAGTTGATCGTAGCAGTAAAATTGTTAGCAGTTGTGCAAAACCATGTGCACTGCAGGTGTGGCAGATATAACATTTGCAAAAAGAGTTAGATTTAGGTGGGTTATTTTGTTTCTGTGCAGGGTAAATACTGGCTGCTTAATTTTTACACTACAATTTAGATTTCAGTCAGTTTGAACACACCCCACCCAAATCTAACTATCTCTGCACAAGTTATATCTGCCCCCCTCCCTGCAGTGCACATGGGCCCTCATTCCGAGTTGTTCGCTCGCAAGCTGCTTTTAGCAGCATTGCACACGCTAAGCCGCCGCCTACTGGGAGTGAATCTTAGCTTATCAAAATTGCGAACGAAAGATTCGCAATATTGCGAAAAGACTTCTCTGTGTAGTTTCTGAGTAGCTTGAGACTTACCCCTTCAGTGCGATCAGTTCAGTGCTTGTCGTTCCTGGTTTGACGTCACAAACACACCCAGCGTTCGCCCAGACACTCCTCCGTTTCTCCAGCCACTCCCGCGTTTTTCCCAGAAACGGCAGCGTTTTTTCACACACTCCCATAAAACGGCCAGTTTCCGCCCAGAAACACCCACTTCCTGTCAATCACACTCCGATCTCCAGAACGAAGAAAAAACCTCGTAATGCCGTTAGTAAAATACCAATCTTCATAGCAAATTTACTTTGCGCAGTCGCAGTGCGAACATTGCGCATGCGCAGTTAGCGGAAAATCTCTGCGATGCGAAGAAAATTACCGAGCGAACAACTCGGAATGACCACCATGGTTTTTCCCAACTGCTAACAAATTTGCTTCTGTGATCAATTATGAATTAGGCCCCATGTGCACTGCAGGTGGTGCTGATGGAACGTGCAGAGAGAGTTACATTTTGGTGAGTTATTTTGTTTCTGTGCAGGGTAAATACTGGCTGCTTTATTTTTACACTGCAATTTAGGTTTTAGTTTGAACACACCCTACCCAAATGTTACTCTCTCTGCACATTTTACATCAGTCCCACCTGCAGTGCACATGTTTTTGTACATTAAAGAAGGAGTTTGCTTTTGCAAACCAACCTGAATCACTCCCTTAATGCGAGAAATTGTACTTCCGATCCTGAGACAGTTTTTTAAAGTTTGGAACTCTTGGAGAACAACTAATACGCAGAGTGTCTTCAAGGTGGGCATCTGTTAACCTTGATCGATGTCTGTTTTTCAGAAAATTCATCTTGGCAAAAGAGGTCTCACATATGTATGTGGAGCCAAACATGGTGGCTATCTTGATAGCCAGTTTTTTACAATTTGCGTACTTGTCCAAAACATGCTTAGCCCAAAAATCTTCAGTGGATGCAGTTTTGCACATTTTCAAGGAAGCATCTTCTTGCATGTCGATTATCTCCATTTGAAGGGTAGGTTTTGAAAGTCCGAACAACTTCTCAGCTATATCAGTCCATTCTCCCACTGGAGAAACTTCATAAGGAGTTTTTATAAAATGTGACAGTTTCCCTATCTCTGCAAAGTCTTGGAATCTTGATGCAAATTCCTTCCTAAGATCTGAGACAAAACTTGAAAATACTGCAGTGTCCATTTCAGAATTATTTTTTCTTAATTGAAGAGTAGTTGGAAAATGAATAAATTCTTGCTTTTCAATGTCTTTTTCAAATATATCAAGCTTGTGACGGAAAGCAGAGACACTTTGTATCAGATCACATATTAACTTTCCGTTCCCTTGCAACTCGGTATTAAGCTCATTTAATTATTTGAGAATGTCTTTGAGAAAAGACAAAGCTAGCATATTGCACTTGTTGGCTAGGTGCTCCATGTACTTGCTTGCTTCTTTGGTATTCAAATTTTCCAGGAATGCTGTCACTTCGTCTTTTATGTGCCAAAATCATTCAATAACTTGGCCTTTACTCAGCCAGCCAACATTGTTGTGTTGTAGTAAATCGGAATAGGCCGAATCACATTCAGACAAGAACTGTTTGAACTGTCTGTGCTGAAGAGCAGAGCGAGACCTCATAAAATTGATCAACTTAATCAAGGTGTCCATTACGTCTTTCAATGTAGCACTAAGTGTGCCACAAAGGGATGTCTGATGAATTATGCACTGATAAGATAATATCCCAGCATTCTTACCCCTGATTCTCTTTACCAAACCCTTTTCTTTGCCTATCATGGCCAGGGCGCCGTCAGTTGAAATGGACACAATTTTATTATAGCTTATGTTTGATTTTGTAATGAATTCATCAAAAGTCTTGAACAAATCTTCTCCGCGAGTCTTGCCTTTAAATGGCAATATTGCTAGCAACTCATCTCTAAATAGTTAATTTCAACGTCATAAAATCGCACAAAAATGAACATTTGTTCATTGTCAACAATGTCGCAAGATTCGTCAAGTGCAATGGCGTAACAAGGTGCCTTATGTAGAAGTTCGAGCATGCTGCTTTTGTTGACAGCAGCTAAAATTTCTGTTCTTCTTGTATTGCTTCTTGATGACAAAGGAATGCCTTGAATAGCCACAAGAATGTCCTTCTTCTCTTCAAAAAGTGCTGTGACTGTTTCCAACATACATTCTTTTATGATCTCCGAGTCCTAAAATGGCTTCTGGTGCTTACTAAGCGTCCAGGATATGCGTAACGCTGCTTCTGCAGATTTTTGTTGTTCGCTCATGCACCGAACTAGTATAGTCATACTATTTTTGTAAGAAGACAGACAAGACTGCAGTTTGTCTTTACGTGCTGCACTACCAGGAGGAAACTTTTTATGAAAATCCTGATGATTTGTTTCGTAGTTTCACTTTACATTTTCACTTTTAATAATAGCGACCGTCTTGCTACATATGTGGCAAAGTGGAACAGCTCCAGTTCTTTCAGGCAGCGTAAACAGTATAGTTCGGTCCACTCCGACAGAAACTTCCTATTTTCACTGTCAAAGTTACGCTTTTTATAAAACATGTTTATCCACAGCACGATGTTTGAGTAACTTAGTAATTCGTACTCACGGATGCTCCATGTATACTGCAGCGTCACCGGGTGCCCTTTGTATACAAATGAAAAAGTGAAGTATCACTGGCACTAGGACAGTCCTTAAAGATGTGTAATCACCCATTAGTGGTGAAATATCAAAGCCCAGGGTTTTAATTCACACACAAAACAAAATGTTATTGCTGATTTTCATCCCATTGTGTTTTTATTATAAAAATCAATTTATTATAATAAAACACACATACAAGAGGTAAATTCACAAGAACAAATAAACACTGCACTAAGAAGTTTGTGTATTTGTTCTTGTGAATGTCCCATTGTGTTTGGATTAAAACCCTGGGCTGTGATATTTCCCCACTAATGGGCGATTACACATCTTGCACCAGTGATACTTCACTTTTTCATTTGTATACATACAATAGATTCGATTGAATAGATTCAGATTCGCTCCACTGTAGGGGGTCTGGGACGCGATGACTTTTTTACTCCCAGGGTGTAAGAATTAATTGTGTCCCAAACCCCTACAGTGGAGCGCAGTATCTTTCTATCTATTCTTATGCAATACAGACACGAAATATGTTTCCAAATATGACTGCTCACCCTTATGTACAAAGCATGCGATCGTGGGGATGGGCAGGCCGCAACCCGCAGACGCACTAAAAAGTGCCTCCCGGCTCCGCCGCCAAGTAGCTTGGTTTTCTCTTGAGAGGGTGAGTCCCCAGGGTGTGGGGACTGGGTCCAGTCGGGGCTCCTCCACGCTGTGGTGCGGTGCACAGGATCCACTCAGCGCCTCAGCCTCCATCAGTCCCATGATGCGCGTCAGCCTGCTCACAAGAGATGTCACGTGAGCCCGCTCACGTGGGATGCCGCGTCAGCCCGCTCACGTGGGACGTCGCGTCAGCACGCTTTGCAAGGGAAGGAAGATGGACGCTCTTGCCTCTCTGTGTCATTACAGTGTGACTGCAATCTTCCTTCCCCTGCCAGTATCCTGCCAGTATTTAAGTATTTATAATTAGAATCTATTTTCTAGATTAATAAACCGGTCCGCTGTTCTGTCCTTTGCGGTCCGGAGATGGAAACTGACTTTTTATGTGCATTGGGTTTAGGTGTCCTTAAGGTAAAAGCTACCGGAGGCATGTTACCTGATATAGCATCTGTTTTGAGGAAACTGTGTATGAAGACTAAGAGGTATATGTACTTAAGTCTTGGAGAGAGATAAAGTAGATGGAGATAAAGTACAGTACCAAAAAGCTCATAGGTGCCATGTTATTGGCTGTGTTTGAAAAATGACAGGAGCCTGTTGGTTGTTACTTTATCTCTGTCTACTTTATCTCTCTCCAAGGCGAGGTAAATAGACCCCTAAGTCTAAACATCACAAATTTGATGAGACAAACGCTGAACATTAAGTTTACATTTTTCACATCTCTTTTGCAATGTTTAGAATATAGACCAGAGGTCAGCAACCACCCTGATGTATGTCTGACGTGGCACGCAGACTTAAATTTAGAACTCAATATTTTATAATTAAATCAGCAATTTGTTTACTTATTTACTTATAGCCCAGCATATTTCTAGATATAAGGGTCTGTAATGATATACTGATCAGTTGTATCATCTATGGACCATTTGGTGAATTTTATATTTAGAATGGCATAAATTCAGATAAGCACATTATTCCAGTTATTAAGTACGCTCAATTTAGAGATGAGCGCCGGAAATTTTTCGGGTTTTGTGTTTTGGTTTTGGGTTCGGTTCCGCGGCCGTGTTTTGGGTTCGACCGCGTTTTGGCAAAACCTCACCAAATTTTTTTTGTCGGATTCGGGTGTGTTTTGGATTCGGGTGTTTTTTTCAAAAAACCCTAAAAAACAGCTTAAATCATAGATTTGGGGGTCATTTTGATCCCAAAGTATTATTAACCTCAAAAACCATAATTTACACTCATTTTCAGTCTATTCTGAATACCTCACACCTCACAATATTATTTTTAGTCCTAAAATTTGCACCGAGGTCGCTGTGTGAGTAAGATAAGCGACCCTAGTGGCCGACACAAACACCGGGCCCATCTAGGAGTGGCACTGCAGTGTCACGCAGGATGTCCCTTCCAAAAAACCCTCCCCAAACAGCACATGACGCAAAGAAAAAAAGAGGCGCAATGAGGTAGCTGTGTGAGTAAGATAAGCGACCCTAGTGGCCGACACAAACACCGGGCCCATCTAGGAGTGGCACTGCAGTGTCACGCAGGATGTCCCTTCCAAAAAACCCTCCCCAAACAGCACATGACGCAAAGAAAAAAAGAGGCGCAATGAGGTAGCTGACTGTGTGAGTAAGATAAGCGACCCTAGTGGCCGACACAAACACCGGGCCCATCTAGGAGTGGCACTGCAGTGTCACGCAGGATGGCCCTTCCAAAAAACCCTCCCCAAACAGCACATGACGCAAAGAAAAAAAGAGGCGCAATGAGGTAGCTGTGTGAGTAAGATAAGCGACCCTAGTGGCCGACACAAACACCGGGCCCATCTAGGAGTGGCACTGCAGTGTCACGCAGGATGTCCCTTCCAAAAAACCCTCCCCAAACAGCACATGACGCAAAGAAAAAAAGAGGCGCAATGAGGTAGCTGACTGTGTGAGTAAGATAAGCGACCCTAGTGGCCGACACAAACACCGGGCCCATCTAGGAGTGGCACTGCAGTGTCACGCAGGATGGCCCTTCCAAAAAACCCTCCCCAAACAGCACATGACGCAAAGAAAAAAAGAGGCGCAATGAGGTAGCTGACTGTGTGAGTAAGATAAGCGACCCTAGTGGCCGACACAAACACCGGGCCCATCTAGGAGTGGCACTGCAGTGTCACGCAGGATGTCCCTTCCAAAAAACCCTCCCCAAACAGCACATGACGCAAAGAAAAAAAGAGGCGCAATGAGGTAGCTGACTGTGTGAGTAAGATAAGCGACCCTAGTGGCCGACACAAACACCGGGCCCATCTAGGAGTGGCACTGCAGTGTCACGCAGGATGGCCCTTCCAAAAAACCCTCCCCAAACAGCACATGACACAAAGAAAAAAAGAGGCGCAATGAGGTAGCTGACTGTGTGAGTAAGATAAGCGACCCTAGTGGCCGACACAAACACCGGGCCCATCTAGGAGTGGCACTGCAGTGTCACGCAGGATGGCCCTTCCAAAAAACCCTCCCCAAACAGCACATGACGCAAAGAAAAAAAGAGGCGCAATGAGGTAGCTGTGTGAGTAAGATAAGCGACCCTAGTGGCCGACACAAACACCGGGCCCATCTAGGAGTGGCACTGCAGTGTCACGCAGGATGTCCCTTCCAAAAAACCCTCCCCAAACAGCACATGACGCAAAGAAAAAAAGAGGCGCAATGAGGTAGCTGACTGTGTGAGTAAGATAAGCGACCCTAGTGGCCGACACAAACACCGGGCCCATCTAGGAGTGGCACTGCAGTGTCACGCAGGATGGCCCTTCCAAAAAACCCTCCCCAAACAGCACATGACGCAAAGAAAAAAAGAGGCGCAATGAGGTAGCTGACTGTGTGAGTAAGATAAGCGACCCTAGTGGCCGACACAAACACCGGGCCCATCTAGGAGTGGCACTGCAGTGTCACGCAGGATGGCCCTTCCAAAAAACCCTCCCCAAACAGCACATGACGCAAAGAAAAAAAGAGGCGCAATGAGGTAGCTGACTGTGTGAGTAAGATAAGCGACCCTAGTGGCCGACACAAACACCGGGCCCATCTAGGAGTGGCACTGCAGTGTCACGCAGGATGGCCCTTCCAAAAAACCCTCCCCAAACAGCACATGACGCAAAGAAAAATAAAAGAAAAAAGAGGTGCAAGATGGAATTGTCCTTGGGCCCTCCCACCCACCCTTATGTTGTATAAACAGGACATGCACACTTTAACCAACCCATCATTTCAGTGACAGGGTCTGCCACACGACTGTGACTGATATGACGGGTTGGTTTGGACCCCCCCAAAAAAAGAAGCAATTAATCTCTCCTTGCACAAACTGGCTCTACAGAGGCAAGATGTCCACCTCATCATCATCCTCCGATATATCACCGTGTACATCCCCCTCCTCACAGATTATCAATTCGTCCCCACTGGAATCCACCATCTCAGCTCCCTGTGTACTTTGTGGAGGCAATTGCTGCTGGTCAGTGTCTCCGCGGAGGAATTGATTATAATTCATTTTAATGAACATCATCTTCTCCACATTTTCTGGATGTAACCTCGTACGCCGATTGCTGACAAGGTGAGCGGCGGCACTAAACACTCTTTCGGAGTACACACTTGTGGGAGGGCAACTTAGGTAGAATAAAGCCAGTTTGTGCAAGGGCCTCCAAATTGCCTCTTTTTCCTGCCAGTATAAGTACGGACTGTGTGACGTGCCTACTTGGATGCGGTCACTCATATAATCCTCCACCATTCTTTCAATGTTGAGAGAATCATATGCAGTGACAGTAGACGACATGTCCGTAATCGTTGTCAGGTCCTTCAGTCCGGACCAGATGTCAGCATCAGCAGTCGCTCCAGACTGCCCTGCATCACCGCCAGTGGGTGGGCTCGGAATTCTGAGCCTTTTCCTCGCACCCCCAGTTGCGGGAGAATGTGAAGTAGGAGATGTTGACAGGTCGCGTTCCGCTTGACTTGACAATTTTCTCACCAGCAGGTCTTTCAACCCCAGCAGACTTGTGTCTGCCGGAAAGAGAGATCCAAGGTAGGTTTTAAATCTAGGATCGAGCACGGTGGCCAAAATGTAGTGCTCTGATTTCAACAGATTGACCACCCGTGAATCCTTGTTAAGCGAATTAAGGGCTCCATCCACAAGTCCCACATGCCTAGCGGAATCGCTCCGTGTTAGCTCCTCCTTCAATGTCTCCAGCTTCTTCTGCAAAAGCCTGATGAGGGGAATGACCTGACTCAGGCTGGCAGTGTCTGAACTGACTTCACGTGTGGCAAGTTCAAAGGGCATCAGAACCTTGCACAACGTTGAAATCATTCTCCACTGCACTTGAGACAGGTGCATTCCACCTCCTATATCGTGCTCAATTGTATAGGCTTGAATGGCCTTTTGCTGCTCATCCAACCTCTGAAGCATATAGAGGGTTGAATTCCACCTCGTTACCACTTCTTGCTTCAGATGATGGCAGGGCAGGTTCAGTAGTTTTTGGTGGTGCTCCAGTCTTCTGTACGTGGTGCCTGTACGCCGAAAGTGTCCCGCAATTCTTCTGGCCACCGACAGCATCTCTTGCACGCCCCTGTCGTTTTTTAAAAAATTCTGCACCACCAAATTCAAGGTATGTGCAAAACATGGGACGTGCTGGAATTTGCCCATATTTAATGCACACACAATATTGCTGGCGTTGTCCGATACCACAAATCCACAGGAGAGTCCAATTGGGGTAAGCCATTCTGCGATGATCTTCCTCAGTTGCCGTAAGAGGTTTTTAGCTGTGTGCGTATTCTGGAAAGCGGTGATACAAAGCGTAGCCTGCCTAGGAAAGAGTTGGCGTTTGCGAGATGCTGCTACTGGTGCCGCCGCTGCTGTTCTTGCGGCGGGAGTCCATACATCTACCCAGTGGGCTGTCACAGTCATATAGTCCTGACCCTGCCCTGCTCCACTTGTCCACATGTCCGTGGTTAAGTGGACATTGGGTACAACTGCATTTTTTAGGACACTGGTGAGTCTTTTTCTGACGTCCGTGTACATTCTCGGTATCGCCTGCCTACAGAAGTGGAACCTAGATGGTATTTGGTAACGGGGGCACACTGCCTCAATAAATTGTCTAGTTCCCTGTGAACTAACGGCGGATACCGGACGCACGTCTAACACCAACATAGTTGTCAAGGCCTCAGTTATCCGCTTTGCAGCAGGATGACTGCTGTGATATTTCATCTTCCTCGCAAAGGACTGTTGGACAGTCAATTGCTTACTGGAAGTAGTACAAGTGGGCTTACGACTTCCCCTCTGGGATGACCATCGACTCCCAGCAGCAACAACAGCAGCGCCAGCAGCAGTAGGCGTTACACGCAAGGATGCATCGGAGGAATCCCAGGCAGGAGAGGACTCATCAGAATTGCCAGTGACATGGCCTGCAGGACTATTGGCATTCCTGGGGAAGGAGGAAATTGACACTGAGGGAGTTGGTGGGGTGGTTTGCGTGAGCTTGGTTACAAGAGGAAGGGATTTACTGGTCAGTGGACTGCTTCCGCTGTCGCCCAAAGTTTTTGAACTTGTCACTGACTTATTATGAATGCGCTGCAGGTGACGTATAAGGGAGGATGTTCCGAGGTGGTTAACGTCCTTACCCCTACTTATTACAGCTTGACAAAGGGAACACACGGCTTGACAAATGTTGTCCGCATTTCTGGTGAAATACTTCCACACCGAAGAGCTGATTTTTTTTGTATTTTCACCTGGCATGTCAACGGCCATATTCCTCCCACGGACAACAGGTGTCTCCCCGGGTGCCTGACTTAAACAAACCACCTCACCATCTGAATCCTCCTGGTCAATTTCCTCCCCAGCGCCAGCAACACCCATATCCTCCTCATCCTGGTGTACTTCAACACTGACATCTTCAATCTGACTATCAGGAACTGGACTGCGGGTGCTCCTTCCAGCACTTGCAGGGGGCGTGCAAATGGTGGAAGGCGCATGCTCTTCACGTCCAGTGTTGGGAAGGTCAGGCATCGCAACCGACACAATTGGACTCTCCTTGTGGATTTGGGATTTCGAAGAACGCACAGTTCTTTGCGGTGCTTTTGCCAGCTTGAGTCTTTTCAGTTTTCTAGCGAGAGGCTGAGTGCTTCCATCCTCATGTGAAGCTGAACCACTAGCCATGAACATAGGCCAGGGCCTCAGCCGTTCCTTGCCACTCCGTGTGGTAAATGGCATATTGGCAAGTTTACGCTTCTCCTCCGACAATTTTATTTTAGGTTTTGGAGTCCTTTTTTTACTGATATTTGGTGTTTTGGATTTGACATGCTCTGTACTATGACATTGGGCATCGGCCTTGGCAGACGACGTTGCTGGCATTTCATCGTCTCGGCCATGACTAGTGGCAGCAGCTTCAGCACGAGGTGGAAGTGGATCTTGATCTTTCCCTAATTTTGGAACCTCAACATTTTTGTTCTCCATATTTTAATAGGCACAACTAAAAGGCACCTCAGGTAAACAATGGAGATGGATGGATACTAGTATACAATTATGGATGGACTGCCGAGTGCCAACACAGAGGTAGCTACAGCCGTGGACTATTGTACTGTACTGTGTCTGCTGCTAATATAGACTGGGTGATAATGAGATGTAGTATGTATGTATAAAGAAGAAAGAAAAAAAAACCACGGGTAGGTGGTATACAATTATGGATGGACTGCCGAGTGCCGACACAGAGGTAGCTACAGCCGTGGACTACTGTACTGTGTCTGCTGCTAATATAGACTGGTTGATAAAGAGATGTAGTATGTATGTATAAAGAAGAAAGAAAAAAAAACCACGGGTAGGTGGTATACAATTATGGATGGACTGCCGAGTGCCGACACAGAGGTAGCTACAGCCGTGGACTACCGTACTGTGTCTGCTGCTAATATAGACTGGTTGATAATGAGATGTAGTATGTATAAAGAAGAAAGAAAAAAAAAACCACGGGTAGGTGGTATACAATTATGGACGGACTGCCGAGTGCCGACACAGAGGTAGCTACAGCCGTGGACTACCGTACTGTACTGTGTCTGCTGCTAATATAGACTGGATGATAATGAGATGTAGTATGTATAAAGAAGAAAGAAAAAAAAACCACGGGTAGGTGGTATACAATTATGGATGGACTGCCGAGTGCCGACACAGAGGTAGCTACAGCCGTGGACTACCGTACTGTGTCTGCTGCTAATATAGACTGGTTGATAATGAGATGTAGTATGTATAAAGAAGAAAGAAAAAAAAACCACGGGTAGGTGGTATACAATTATGGACGGACTGCCGAGTGCCGACACAGAGGTAGCTACAGCCGTGGACTACCGTACTGTGTCTGCTGCTAATATAGACTGGTTGATAATGAGATGTAGTATGTATAAAGAAGAAAGAAAAAAAAAACACGGGTAGGTGGTATACAATTATGGATGGACTGCCGAGTGCCGACACAGAGGTAGCTACAGCCGTGGACTACTGTACTGTGTCTGCTGCTAATATAGACTGGTTGATAAAGAGATGTAGTATGTATGTATAAAGAAGAAAAAAAAAAAACCACGGGTAGGTGGTATGCAATTATGGACGGACTGCCGAGTGCCGACACAGAGGTAGCTACAGCCGTGGACTACCGTACTGTACTGTGTCTGCTGCTAATATAGACTGGTTGATAAAGAGATGTAGTATGTATGTATAAAGAAGAAAGAAAAAAAAACCACGGGTAGGTGGTATACAATTATGGATGGACTGCCGAGTGCCGACACAGAGGTAGCTACAGCCGTGGACTACTGTACTGTGTCTGCTGCTAATATAGACTGGTTGATAAAGAGATGCAGTATGTATGTATAAAGAAGAAAGAAAAAAAAACCACGGGTAGGTGGTATACAATTATGGACGGACTGCCGAGTGCCGACACAGAGGTAGCTACAGCCGTGGACTACCGTACTGTACTGTGTCTGCTGCTAATATAGACTGGTTGATAAAGAGATGTAGTATGTATGTATAAAGAAGAAAGAAAAAAAAACCACGGGTAGGTGGTATACAATTATGGATGGACTGCCGAGTGCCGACACAGAGGTAGCTACAGCCGTGGACTACTGTACTGTGTCTGCTGCTAATATAGACTGGTTGATAAAGAGATGTAGTATGTATGTATAAAGAAGAAAGAAAAAAAAACCACGGGTAGGGGGTATACAATTATGGACGGACTGCCGAGTGCCGACACAGAGGTAGCTACAGCCGTGGACTACCGTACTGTACTGTGTCTGCTGCTAATATAGACTGGTTGATAAAGAGATGTAGTATGTATGTATAAAGAAGAAAGAAAAAAAAACCACGGGTAGGTGGTATACAATTATGGATGGACTGCCGAGTGCCGACACAGAGGTAGCTACAGCCGTGAACTACCGTACTGTGTCTGCTGCGACTGGATGATAAATAATGATATAAAAAATATATATATCACTACTGCAGCCGGACAGGTATATATTATATAATGACGGACCTGCTGGACACTGTCTGTCAGCAGAATGAGTTTTTTATAGAATAAAAAAAAAAACACCACACAAGTCACACGACGAGTGTTTAACTTTTTCAGGCAATCACAATATAGTATACTACTAACTATACTGGTGGTCAGTGTGGTCAGGTCACTGGTCAGTCACACTGGCAGTGGCACTCCTGCAGCAAAAGTGTGCACTGTTTAATTTTAATAATATGTACTCCTGGCTCCTGCTATAACCTATAACTGGCACTGCTCCCCAGTCTCCCCCACAATTATAAGCTGTGTGAGCACAGTCAGATATATACATAGATGATGCAGCACACTGGGCTGAGCAGTGCACACAGATATGGTATGTGACTGAGTCACTGTGTATCGTTTTTTTCAGGCAGAGAACGGATTATATTAAATAAAACTGCACTGTCTGGTGGTCACTGTGGTCAGTCACTACTAAACTCTGCACTCTCTACAGTACTCCTAAGCTCCAGTAAATCAAGTGTCTCTGTCTCAAATCAATCTCACTCTCTCTCTTCTAATCTAAATGGAGAGGACGCCAGCCACGTCATCTCCCTATCAATCTCAATGCACGTGTGAAAATGGCGGCGACGCGCGGCTCCTTATATAGAATCCGAGTCTCGCGAGAATCCGACAGCGTCATGATGACGTTCGGGCGTGCTCGGGTTAACCGAGCAAGGCGGGAAGATCCGAGTCGCTCGGACCCGAGAAAAAAAACATGAAGTTCGGGCGGGTTCGGATTCCGAGGAACCGAACCCGCTCATCTCTAATACCTATTCATATTTACCATTAAGTGGTGTTTTATTTACTACATTATGGGCCTAATTCAAGGTTGCTTGCAAAATAACATTTTCCTTTAATGGGCAAAACCATGAGCACTGCAGGTGGGGTAGATATAACAGGTGCATAGAAAGTTAGATTTAGGTGGGTTATATTGTTTCTGTGCAGAGTATATACTGGCTGCTTTATTTTTACACTGCAATTTACTGTAGATTTCAGTTTGAACACACCACACCCAAATCTACCTCTTTCTGCACACGTTATATCTGCTCCACCTGCACTGCGTATGGTTTTGCCCACTAGAGGAAAATGTTGTTTTGCAATCAAATTTGCATTAGGCCCAATGTGCGCCTTCCTGTCTTTGCATTTTTTAACTGTTTCTTAGATCCACCCTTGACTAGCTCAAATTAAAAAGGGACAGGAAGCAGTGACTAATGAAACCAATGTATCAATGTTATGACAACATAAGCACCCTGACAACAGTCTTCTCATTTATTTGATTGCCGCCATGCTTATCATACTGTATCTATACCTTCACAGCTGTGTTGGTCTTTGGAGTGCACCAGACTTACTACTGGCTGCAGGAGAGTCACTGCCCCCCCACCCCCCAATTTATGTGTATATAGGGGGTAATACAGACCTGATCGTTGGGCTGCAGACTTTGCTGTCCTGCGTTCAGATAGTCACCGCCTCCAGGGGGTGTGTAAACTCGCTGTGTAAGTGTGCGATCCCATGTGTACGCCAAGCTGCAAAAATCCACTGTGTGCAGTCTCTGTGGATATATATTACATAAGCTTACCATTACATTTTATTGTATTTCAGAAAGCTGAAGCAGACGCTGGGGCTCAGGCTTATGTTCATATTATTGCCGGTTATCAAAAAATAAAGGTATGTTTTATTTTTATTAAGTGCTTCCCATTATTACATGTGAATTGCATCTGCCAGCTCGTTGAAAATTTACTTACAGTAGTTACACAATCATGTTCCTAGATTTTCTATAGATACACAAAGTCATCCAGTTATTACTAGCAGCAAATAAATGATTTTCATCTGAGAACACAGTTATAGCTCTCCAACACCCAGTGGAGGCTCTATTCACCCCACTTGGCTGCTTGTAGCCAGGGCTGCCATCAGAAATTGTGAGGCCCAGGACTGACAAAAAGGCAGCCCCCCCAGTGCCAAACCCCCTTTCTCAAACCCCCGGCATGAGGCCACTGGAGTGCACAGCACAGGCCACACTAATTGACCGGGTCTGCCTTTAGTAGAAGGATGGGGAACAGAAAGGAGGGGGAGACAGATGAAATATTGGGACAAAGAGGGCTAAAGAAAGTGACTAGTAGGCAGAGGTATACATGTTAGTTGGTGCAGAGACACCTGGTGGGAGCAGAGGTATACACATAAAAAACTAGTTAAAATAAGGGTGAGACTGGAACAGACATATGAGGAGGAGGGGGGGGTGTCAGAAGCATAAGGCAGTAGACTCAGGGAATGAGATTTGTGTGATACAGTATGTACTTGCAAGGCCATATACTCTATGGACTAGACTGTGTGGTGCAGCAGCAACAAACGAGGAAACTGGGCAAGGAGAAATAGCAGTGGTGGGGGTGGAGTCACATATGGCAAATTGGAGTGCGCTCCATTTCCTGTCATTAATTTCACAACATGCAGTAACACATAAACTGCCCAATTTTATAATTTTTACATTCAACCATAGAATAGAAAAGGCCACATTTACCCTTGGAATACTTTAGTATAGGACTGGGACAAGGGGAAGCAATTGTATAAATAGAATGGTCGGCGTGTGTGTGTGTGTGTGTGTGTGTGTGTGTGTGTGTGTGTGTGCGCAATGTGTATAAGGGGCTACCTGGTGCAATGTGTATAAGGGGCTCTACCTGGTGTAATGTGTATAAGGGGCTACATGGTGCAATTTGTATAAGAGGCTACCTGGCGCAATGTGTATAAAAGGCTATACATGGCATAATGTGTATAAGGGGCTCTACCTGGTTCAATGTTTTTAAGAGGCTCTACCTGGTGCAATGTGTATAAGAGTCTCTACCTGGTGCAATATGTATAAAGGTCTGCACCTGGCACAATGTGTATAAGGTGCTTTCCTGGCATAACATGTGTAAGGGGCTCTACCTGGCATAACATGTATAAGGAGCTCTGCCTGACGCAATGTGTATAAGGGTCTCTACCCTGCACAACGTGTATAAGGGGCTATACCTGGTGTAACGTGTTTAATAGTCCCTATCTGGCACAACATGTATAATGGTCTCTACTTGGTGCAATATGTATAAGGGGCTTTACCTGGTGTAATGTGCATAAGGGGCTCTACCTGGCACAACATATGTAAGGAGCTCTGCCTGGGGCAACATGTGTAAGGGGCTCTACCTAGCATAATGTATATAAAAGGGGCTCTTTCTGGGGTAACATGTATAAATGGGGTACTACCTGGTGAAATGTCTATAAGGGGCTCTACCTGTCTTGTTTAAGGGTTACTATTGTGTGGTATAATGTGACTGATGGACACAACTGTGCAGTGTCAAAAAAAGGAAGGTTGGTGAACTCATCTACTTGCCTCGAAGCTGCCCGTACACTAAAAACATCAGAATAAATGTCACCATTTCTCTGACGTCCTAGTGGATGCTGGGAACTCCGTAAGGACCATGGGGAATAGCGGCTCCGCAGGAGACTGGGCACATCTAAAGAAAGCTTTAGGACTATCTGGTGTGCACTGGCTCCTCCCCCTATGACCCTCCTCCAAGCCTCAGTTAGATTTTTGTGCCCGAACGAGAAAGGTGCACACTAGGGGCTCTCCTGAGCTTCTTAGTGAAAGTTTTAGTTTAGGTTTTTTATTTTCAGTGAGACCTGCTGGCAACAGGCTCACTGCATCGAGGGACTAAGGGGAGAAGAAGCGAACTCACCTGCGTGCAGAGTGGATTGGGCTTCTTAGGCTACTGGACACCATTAGCTCCAGAGGGACCGATCACAGGCCCAGCCTCGGAGCTCGGTCCCAGAGCCGCGCCGCCGGCCCCCTTACAGAGCCAGAAGTGAGAAGAGGTCCGGAAAAATCGGCGGCAGAAGACATCCTGTCTTCACCAAGGTAGCGCACAGCACTGCAGCTGTGCGCCATTGCTCCTCAGCACACTTCACACTCCGGTCACTGAGGGTGCAGGGCGCTAGGGGGGGGCGCCCTGAGCAGCAATATAAACACCTTGGCTGGCGAAAATACATCACATATAGCCCCCAGGGCTATATGGATGAATTTTAACCCCTGCCAGATTCCACAGAAAAACGGGAGAAAAGGCCGCCGAAAGGGGGGCGGAGCCTATCTCCTCAGCACACTGGCGCCATTTTCTCTCACAGCTCCGTTGGAGGGAAGCTCCCTGGCTCTCCCCTGCAGTTACTACACTACAGACAGGGGTTAAAAAAGAGAGGGGGGCACTAATTAGGCGCAGTATAACAATACAGCAGCTATAAAGGGAAAAAACACTTATATAAGGTTATCCCTGTATATATATATAGCGCTCTGGTGTATGCTGGCATACTCTCCCTCTGTCTCCCCAAAGGGCTAGTGGGGTCCTGTCCTCTATCAGAGCATTCCCTGTGTGTGTGCTGTGTGTCGGTACGGCTGTGTCGACATGTTGGATACGTGGAGGTGGAGCGGAGGCCGATAAATGGGATGTCGCCCCCTGTGGGGCCGACACCAGAGTGGATGGATAGGTGGAAGATATTAACCGACAGTGTCAACTCCTTACATAAAAGGCTGGATGACGTAACAGCTGTGGGACAGCCGGCTGCTCAGTCCGCGCCTGCCCAGGCGTCTCAAAGGCCATCAGGGGCTCAAACAACGCCCGTTACCTCAGATGGCAGACACAGATGTCGACACGGAGTCTGACTCCAGTGTCGACGAGGTTGAGACATATACACAAACCACTAGGAACATCTGTTACATGATTTCGGCAATTAAAAATGTGTTACGCATTTTCTGACATGAACCCAAGTACCACATAAAAATGGTTTTATTTTTGGGGAGAAAAAGCAGCCAGTGTTTTTGTTCCCCCATCAGATGAATGAATGAAGTGTGTAAAGAAGCGTGGTTTCCCCCGATAAGAAACTGGTGATTTCTAAAAAGTTACTGATGGCGTACCCTTTCCCGCCAGAGGATAGGTCACGTTGGGAGATATCCCTTGGGGTGGATAAGGCGCTCACACGTTTGTCAAAAGGTGGCACTGCCGTCTTAGGATACGGTCACCTTGAAGGAACCTGCTGATAAAAAGCAGGAGGCGATCCTGAAGTCTGTAATTACACACTCAGGTTATACACTGAAGCCTGCTATTACCTCAGCATAAATAGTGCTGCTGCAGCGTGGTCTGATACCCTGTCAGATAATAGCTAAGACAGGGATAATGTTTTACTAACATTGAGCATATTTAAGACGTTGTCATATATATAAAGGATGCACAGAGGGATATTTGCCGGCTGGCATCCAAAATTAATGCAATCTCCATTCTGCCAGGAGGGTATTAGAAACCTGGCAGTGGACAGGTGATGCTGCATTTAAAAGGCACATGGAGATTCTGCCTTATAAGGGTGAGGAATTGTTTGGGGATGGTCTCTGGGACCTCGTATCCACAGCAACAGCTGGGAAGAAAAATTTTTACCTCAGGTTTCCTCACAAAAGCCTAAGAAAGCACCGTATTTTCAGGTACAGTCCTTTCGGCTTCAGAAAAGCAAGCGGGTCAAAGGCGCTTCCTTTCTACACAGAGACAAGGGAAGAAGGAAAAAGCTGCACCAGTCAGCCAGTTCCCAGGATCAAATCTCTTCCCTCGCTTCCTCTGAGTCCACCGCATGACGCTGGGGCTCCACAGGTGGAGACAGGTGCGGTGGGGGCGCGTCTCGGGAACTGCAGGGACCAGTGGGCTTGCTCACAGGTGGATCCCTAGGTTCTGCAAGTAGTATCACAGGGATACAGGCTGGAGTTCGAGACGACTCCCCCTCGCCGTTGCCTTCACATCAGCCTTGCCTGCTGCCCTCGGAAAGGTAGTACTGGCGGAAATTCACAAGCTGTACTTCCAGCAGGTGAAATCAAGGTACCCCTCCTTCAACAAGGCCAGGGTTACTATTCCAAAATGTTGTGGTACCGAAACCAGACGGTTCGGTGAGACCCATTCTAAAATTGAAATCCTTGAACACTTATATACGAAGGTTCAAGTTCAAAATGGAATCGCTCAGGGCGATTATTGCAAGCCTGGAAAATTTCAGGGTATCACTGGACATCAAGGATACTTACCTGCATGTCCCTATTTACCCTCTTCACCAGGTGTACCTCAAAATTGTGGTACAGGATTGTCATTACCAATTCCAGACGTTGCCGTTGGTCTGTCCCCGGCACTGAGGGTATTTACCAAGGTAATGGCCGAAGTACTTATCCCGTACTTGGACGATCTCCTTATAAAGGCGAGGTCCAGGGAGCAGTTGTTCGTCGGAGTAGCACTATCTCGGGAAGTGCTACAACAGCACGGCTGGATTCTGAATATTCCAAAGTCGCAGCTGGTTCCTACGACGCGTCTACTGTTCCTGGATATGGTTCTGGACACAGAACAGGTTAAAATGGTTTTCTCCCGGAGGAGAAGTCCAAGGAGTTGGCGTCTCTAGACGGAGACCTCCTAATACAAATACAGGTATCGGTGCATCAATGCACGCGAGCCTTGGAAAAGATGGTAGCTTCTTACGAAGAATTTCCATTCGTCAATTCCCATGCAAGGGATCTGTTGGACAAGTGGTCCGGGTCGCATCCTCAGATGCATCGGCAGATAACCCTGTCTCCAAGGGCCAGGGTGTCGCTGTGGTGGTGACTGCAGAGTGCTCATAGGCTGGGGGGCAGTCACACAGGGAAGAAACTTCCAAGGCCTATGGAAAAGTCAGGAGACTTCCCTACACATAAATGTTCTGGAACTATGGGCCATTTACAATGCCCTAAGTCAGGCTAGACCCCCTGCTTCAACACCGGCCGGTGCTGATCCAGTCAGACAACATCACGGCGGTCGCTCATGTAAACCGACAGGGCGGCACAAGGAGCAGGATGGCGATGACAGAAGCCACAAGGATTCGCCGATGGGCGGAAAATCATGTGTTAGCACTGTCAGCAGTGTTCATTCCTGGAGTGGACAACTGAGAAGCAGACTTTCTCAGCAGATATAACCTCCACCCGGGAGAGTGGGGACTTCATCCAGAAGTTTTCCAAATGATTGTACACCGTGGGGAAAGGCCACAGGTGGACAGGAGGGCGTCCCGCCTCAACAAAAAGCTACAAAGATATTGCGCCAGGTCAAGGGACCCTCAGGCGATAGCTGTGGACGCTCTGGTAACACCGTGGGTGTACCAGTCGGTGTATGTGTTCCCTTCTCTGCCTCTCATACCCAGGGTAATGAGAATACTAAGAAGGAGAGGAATAAAAACTATACTCATTGTTCCGGGGGGCGAAGAAGAGCTTGGTACCCAGAACTCCAAGAAATGATCTCAGAGGACCCATGGCCTCTGCAGCTCAGACAGGACCTGCTGCAGCAGGGGTCCTGTCTGTTCCAAGACTTACCGCGGCTGCATTTGACGGCATGGCGGTTGAACGCCGGATCCTGAAGGAAAAAGGCATTCTGGAGGAAGTTATCCCTACGCTATTTAAAGCTGGGAAAGAAGTGAACGCAAACCATTATCACCGCATATGGCGGAAATATGTTGCGTGCTGTGAGGCCAGTAAGGCCCCAAAGGAGGAATTTCAGCTAGGTCAATTTCTGCACTTCCTACAAGTCAGAGGTGACTATGGGCCTAAAATTGGGTTCCATTAAGGTCCTGATTTCGGCTCTATCGATTTTCTTCCAAAAATAAAACTGGCTTCACTGCCTGAAGTTCAGATTTTTGTTAAGGGAGTGCTGCATAGTCAGCCCCCGTTTGTGCCTCCAGTGGCACCGTGGGATCTCAACGTAGTGTTGGATTTCCTGAAGTCGCATTGAGTTGAGCCACTTAAATCCGTGGAGCTATAATACCTCACGTGGAAAGTGTTCATGCTGTGGGCCTTGGCGTCGGCCAGGCGTGTATCAGAATTGGCGGCTTTGTCAAAAGCTCTTATCTGTATTTTATATGGATAAGGCGGAATTGAGGACTCGTTCCCAATTCCTTCCTAAGGTGGTAGCAGTTTTTCATGTGAACCAACCAATTGTGGTACCTGCGGCTACTAGGGACTTGAAGGACTCCAAGTTGCTGGACGTAGTCAGGGCCCTGAAAATATATGTTTCCAGGACGGCTGGAGTCAGAAAATCTGACTCGCTGTTTATCCTGTATGCACCCAACAAGCTGGGTGCTCCTGCTTTTAAGCAGACTATTGCTCGTTGGATTTGTAGTACAATTCAGCTTGCACATTCTGTGGCAGGCCTGCCACAACCAAAATCTGTAAAAGCCCATTCCACAAGGAAGGTGGGCTCATCTTGGGCGGCTGCCCGAGGGGTCTCGGCTTTACAACTTTGCCGAGCAGCTACTTGGTCAGGGGCAAACACGTTTGCTAATTTCTACAAATTTGATACCCTGGCTGAGGAGGACCTGGAGTTCTCTCATTCGGTGCTGCAGAGTCATCCGCACTCTCCCGCCCGTTTGGGAGCTTTGGTATAATCCCCATGGTCCTTACGGAGTTCCCAGCATCCACTAGGACGTCAGAGAAAATAAGAATTTACTTACCGATAATTCTATTTCTCGTAGTCCGTAGTGGATGCTGGGCGCCCATCCCAAGTGCGGATTGTCTGCAATACTTGTACATAGTTATTGTTAACTAAATCGCGTTATTGTTGTAGTGAGCCATCTTTTCTAGAGGCTCATCGGTTATCATACTGTTAACTGGGTTCAGATCACAAGTTATACGGTGTGATTGGTGTGGCTGGTATGAGTCTTACCCGGGATTCAAAATCCTTCCTTATTGTGTACGCTCGTCCGGGCACAGTATCCTAACTGAGGCTTGGAGGAGGGTCATAGGGGGAGGAGCCAGTGCACACCAGATAGTCCTAAAGCTTTCTTTAGATGTGCCCAGTCTCCTGCGGAGCCGCTATTCTCCATGGTCCTTACGGAGTTCCCAGCATCCACTACGGACTACGAGAAATAGAATTATCGGTAAGTAAATTCTTATTATTTATTTAAATAAATAGCATACCAAAAAATAGATACTTTTCTGTGTCCAGGGCGCTAAACTAACAACAATTTATATAGTAAAATATGGATATAATAATACATCCCTTAGATATGGGGTCAGATGATAAAATCTCTTCCACAGTTGATTCGATGAGGGATTCAGTAGACTTGGGTTCTTTATGGTCTTGATGGAGAGATTCACCGAAGCTCATAGAAGGCGAACATAAAAAATAACACAATGTGTAGTCCAGTTATAACAAATATTCATATCTACCAACACTGCGCACAGAAAGCGGAGCGTACCCCATTCACACTATATCAGGTAAGTATAATCATATAAAGGTATCTTTAATAGACAAGATAACTTTCACACCCTTATATGTATCACGACTAACACAGGTAAGTATGTCTCCAAATCTAGGTTCGAATAAAGGTGCGTACCCCACTCACATTAAATCATGTAAGTACAGTCTCATAATGGTATCTTTTAATGGATCAAAGAAATCCTCATATCCCCAGGGCCGAAACTAGGGTTTCTGTCACCCGGGGCAAGACAGTCATTTGGCGCCCCCCTCCCAACACCCCCCTCCACCTCCCCGTTATACAGAAATATATCCTCCCATACATGTACACACTATCAATAATACACAGTACGGTACATATCTACACAGCCCCTGAATATACACATACTACCAAAATAAACATATATACGTGCCCCTGTATATACACATACCCCAATATACTGTGATTAAATACACCCCTCCTATACATACATACAAATGAAGTACCCACCCCGGGTACTACAGCATACACACACAACACCGGGTTACACTGCACTGCTCCAGTACACACACAGGGTTACACTGCACTGCTCCAACACATGCACACACACACAGGGTTACACTGCACTGCTCCAACACACGTACACACAGGGTTACACTGCACTGCTCCAACGAACATACACACAGGGTTACACTGCACTGCTCCAGCACACATACACACAGGGATACACTGCACTGCTCCAACACATGCACACACACATACACACACACACACACACACACACACACACACACACACAGTTACACTGCACTGCTCCAACACACATACACACAGGGTTACACTGCACTGCTCCAACACACAGGGTTACACTGAACTGCTCCAGCACACACACACACACACACACACACACACACACACACACACACAGGGTTACACTTCACTGTTCCAACACACATACACACAGGGTTACACTGAACTGCTCCAGCACACATACCCACAAGGTTACACTGAACTGCTCCAACACACATACACACAGGGTTACAATGCACTGCTCCAACACACATACACACAGGGTTACACTGCACTGCTCCAACACACAGGGTTACACTGCACTGCTCCAACACACATACACACTCACAGGGTTACACTGCACTGTTCCAACACACATACACACAGGGTTACACTGCACTGCTCCAACACACAGGGTTACACTGCACTGCTCCAACACACATACACACTCACAGGGTTACACTGCACTGCTCCAACACACATACACACAGGGTTACACTGCACTGCTCCAACACACATACACACAGGGTTACACTGAACTGTGCAAGCACACATACACACAGGGTTACACTGCACTGCTTTAACACACACACACACACACACACACACACACTCAGGGTTACACTGCACTGCTCACACACACTAGGTTAAAGTACACTGCACACACACATATTGTACATATATAGCTGCCCGCCTCTCCCTACCTACTTTTAGTGCTGATCTGCTGTGTCAGTCAGGGCCCCCTCCTCTCCATTTCTGAAGTGTGCTGTCACAGTGACAGTCACACACACAGCGCTGGCAGAAGCGATGGCTGTGTTTCCGGGAAGCAGCTGTAGCCTCTAGGGAAGCGTCTTGGCGCAGCGGAGCGCGACGGCGCCTCTTCAACCCTGCGCCGTCCTGCACTGGTCGCTCCCACTTACTGCCTCTCGCCGAAGCGTCCTGGAGCAGCGGAGCGCGACGGCGCATCATCAACCCTGCGCCGTCCTGCACTGGTCGTTCCCACTTACTGCCTCTCGCCGAAGCGTCCTGGAGCAGCGGAGCGGGACGGCGCATCATCAACCCTGCGCCGTCCTGCACCGGTCTTACTGCCTCGCGCCGGCGCCCTCTCCTTTTCCGCGCCCAGGTCGCGTGCCCCCCTAGCCCCCCCATAGTTGCGGCTCTGATATCCCACAAGGTTTTTAAACCATAAAGAAATCTTAATCGATGGGAGTGGATTTGTGTACCGAGCACTCACACAATAGTGGAGGGACCAACTCCCATCAAAGGTATCTTTCATAATAATCAACCACTAGGATGCGTACCCCAAATCACACAAAGTGATGGATGTTCACTCCTATCTCGGTATCTTTCAATGTCCTCCAGAAAATAGGATATTACTTTGTTTCATGGTGGAGGCAATAGTATCCAATCTAATGATAAAAACAATTTTCATATATCCAAAAAAAAAATCTTTTTTATTAACATTATGGATACCACCATGGCCGGATTAACAATGGGGCGGATGGAGCTGCAGCTCCAAGCCCCCCATTGAAAATAGGCCCACAGACCTCCCTGCAGTGCAGGCAGTAGCCAGTGCTGCCAGGAAAAAAAACATTTCCTGTCAGCACATACATCAGCTCACTCACCTCTGGCTGCCCATTCACCCCCACCACAAACTGGTCAGCCTGTGTCCTGACTGCTTTGTGTTGCAAGGGGCGGGGCTTCGGACGGGCAAGGGGGCGGGACTTCGGACGGGCAAGGGGGCGGGGCCACGTAAATAGTTACGAGACAGCAGCCTCCTGTCAAGACCCTGCCCCTCTTTCATGAGGCATGTTATTGTTGGAAAGCTGCAGCAGGAATGGTATGCTGCAGCAAAAGCAATTATGTTTTGACTAGGTGCTTCATCGCGCCCTACGGGCGCTCTTCACACCGTCGCAAGGGGCTACGCCCCCTTAACCCTTGCATGCCTTTCTGGGGTTTAATATTTGTATTATATGGAGTATTACCTGCATTCCTTTGTTAGTGGTTAAATATTGCACAATGAAAGGGCGTGCGATGGTGAAGGAGGCGCAGCCCCTTGCGACGGCGTGAACAGCACCTGCAGGGCACGATGTACAGAATGTAGCGGGTGCGGGGGGGACTGCGGATGGTGTCTGTAGATGCTGCGGGTGGAGGGGAGGCAGAAGTGGGGGTGGGGCCCGGATGGGGAAGGTTCGGGAGGTGCTGCGCGTGGGGGAGGGGCAGAGGAGTGGGGGATGCAGATGGGGGAGGGGTCCGGAGGCACCGTAGGTGGGGGAGGGGCAGGGGTGCCACGGGTGGGAGAGGGGCAGGTGTGGGGATGTTGTGGATGGGTGAAGGGTTCCGGAGGTGCTGTGGGATGGGAAGGGACGGGTGTGCCGGGGGTTGGGTAGGGGACCGCAGGCACCATGGGTAGGGTAGGGGCAGGTACGGGTGTTGCGGCGGATGGGGAAAGGAGGTCCGGAGGTGCTGCAGGTGGTGGAGGGGCAGGTGCAGGGGTGCCATTGGTGGGGGAGGGGTGGGTGAGGGGGGGACCGCTGATGGAGGAGGGTGTCTGCAGATGCTTCGGGTGGAGGGGGGCAGGTGTGGGGGGAGACGTATAAGGGGGGTGAATGGTGGAAGGGGCCTGGAGGTGCTGTGGGTGGTGAAGGGGTGGAGGAGTGGGAGCCACGGGTGGTGTAGGGGGTCTGGAGGCACAGCATGTGGGGGAGGGGTGGAGTGCCGCATGTGGTGGAGGGGAAGGTGCGGAGGTGTGGTGCATTGGGGAGAGGTCTGGAGGCGCTGCGGGTACTGTACATGCCATAAAAGGTAGTTGGAGGGTATGCAGTAACAGGGCCAGGACAGGGGTGACAGGGTCAGTACAGGGTTGACGGGGCCAGGACAGGGGTGACGGTGCCAGGATAGGGGTGACGGGGCCAGGACAGGGGTGACGGGGCCAGGACAGGGGTGACGGGGCCAGGACAGGGGTGACGGGGCCAGGACAGAAATGATAGGGACAGGATAGGGGTGACAGGGCCAGGGTAGGGGCGGCAGGACCAGGACAGGGGTGACGGGGCCAGTATAGGGTTCACAGGGCAAGCACAGGGGTGACAGGGCCAGGATAGGGGTAACAGGGCCAGCATAAGGGTGACAGGGCCAGGATAAGGGTGAAAGGGCCAGAATAAGGGTGGCAGGGCATGGCCAGGGACATGACAGAACACAGGGCATGGGAGAGATTGGTATTAGGGACAAAACAGTGGTGACAGACAGATGTGTCTTACCGGAGTCACTGCTGCTGGCTGCTGCTGTTCCATTCCAACCTGTTGGGATCTGCTGCTGCTGGAGACTTGGCATGGCTGACTCTCTCAGGCTGGAGTCCTGCTTTCTCTGCCAGTCCGCATCCCTCCCCCCCCTCCTCAGTCACACACCGCAGACCTCGCGCAGCTGCCGGGCACTGTGGTAAGGTGAGACTGGAAATGACTGGTTAGCCCCCAGGAGATGCTGCGGCTGGAGGGAGGAGGGGGTCATAGCATGCACGTGGCGCGGACCTCACGGCTTCCGGGCACTGTGGTAAGGGGAGACTGGGAGTGACTGGTTAGCTCCCAGGAGACGCTGCGGCTGGAGGGAGGAGTGGGTCAGAGCCTGCAAGCAGCTCGGATTTCTGCAGCGCTACGCGCCAGCTAAAGTGTGTGAATGAGCTGGGCGCACTCCACTGCGGGTGGCAGCGCTGCAGCTAGCGGTGGGGTTGCCGGGGCTGGAGATAACAGAGGCAGTATGGAACCTGCACAGCGGCAGGTGCCTCACTAAACTGCAGCTAAGAAGCGTGGAGTGTGTCAGAAAGTGACGCTCCTCCGCACCAGAGAGACCCTGCTGAGTATGCCGATGTGGGGGGTCAAGCACACAGTGAGCCGGTGCCCGTCTGTCTGTATGACATACCCCTCACACACCCCCATACCTCCCAAATGTCCCGATTTTCGCGGGACAGTCCCATTTTTTGGGGTCTGTCCCGCTGTCCCACCCGCGGGTCGCAGTGTCCTGCGGTGGGGGGGGCAGTTGGAAAGCTCCTGTACTCGCTGTTCTGCTTAGCAGAGCAGCGGTGAATAGTGGAGACAGAGGGAGAGGGGGCATCAGGGGGTACGGATTAATGGGGGGGTTCCAGCAGCAGAGCCGGATTAAGGGGGGGGGGGGGGCGGGGGATACGTACCGTTGGCCCCACAGTTTTAGAGGCCCCCCCGGCTGGAGTAGCTCTGTCCCAGCTCAGAAGCTCCCCCCCCCCCGTCCTGCCAGCAACAGTGGCAGCATTGTGCTACAGTCAGCACACGCTGCTGCATATTGGCCCTCATTCCGAGTCGTTCGCTCGGTATTTTTCATCGCATCGCAGTGAAATTCCGCTTAGTACGCATGCGCAATATTCGCACTGCGACTGCGCCAAGTAATTTTACAATGGAGATAGTATTTTTACTCACGGCTTTTTCATCGCACCGGCGATCGTAGTGTGATTGACAGGAAATGGGTGTTACTGGGCGGAAACAGGCCGTTTTATGGGCGTGCGGGAAAAAACGCTACCGTTTCCGGAAAAAACGCAGGAGTGGCCGGGGAAACGGGGGAGTGTCTGGGCGAACGCTGGGTGTGTTTGTGACGTCAAACCAGGAACGACAAGCACTGAACTGATCGCAGATGGCGAGTAAGTGTGGAGCTACTCTGAAACTGCTAAGTAGTTTGTAATCGCAATATTGCGAATACATCGTTCGCAATTTTAAGATGCTAAGATACACTCCCAGTAGGCGGCGGCTTAGCGTGAGCAACTCTGCTAAAATCGCCTTGCGAGCGATCAACTCGGAATGAGGGCCATTGGCAGGTCTGTGGTGTTGCAGGGAGGCAGCAGTCTCCCTGCTTTCTTCTCCCTGTGCGGGTGTGTAGGGGGGAGCGACCACCTCCTCTGGATTTAGCCCTAGCTGAGGGGCCAAAATCCCATAAAAAAAATAAAAACAAAAATCGGAATTTGCATAAGGGGGCGTGGCCGCGCGGTCCGCGATTAGGCCACGTCCCCAACCCCCAGCAGGCACAGCAATGAGATAGGGCTCCCCTGTCTCAAGTGCCCTGGGCCCCCCGGACTCATAATCAGCCCCTGGGTGCATGCCAGCAGCTCACAGAGCGCTGGGCATGCCCCCTCACTGACGAAAACGGGGACCCTCCCATGAAGCCACGCCCCCTTTTCGCCGAGTGTTTCCCTCCTTCTGCCTGGAGAAAGCTCCTGCAGAAAGCTGGGAGGTATGCAGCCCTGTCTGTGACATGCCCAATGTCCATGCTATCTGCTTCTGCTCCTAGTCTCCTGTAGATTTGGCCAGATCTCTGTGACTCATTTGAATAACTCCGCCCACTGTTGTGACTCCGCCCAGCGTTAGCAAATGAATCACAAGGTCACAGAATAGGGCTATTATATAGGAGATGGGCGAGGGGGCGGGGCTTCGAACGGGCAAGGGGGCGGGACTTCGGACGGGCAAGGGGGCGGGACTTCGGACGGGCAAGGGGGCGGAGCCACGTAAATAGTTACGAGACAGCAGCCTCCTGTCAAGACCCTGCCCCTCTTTCATGAGGCATGTTATTGTTGGAAAGCTGCAGCAGGAAAGGTATGCTGCAGCAAAACAATTATGTTTTCATGGGCGAGGGGGCGGGGCTTCGGATGGGCATGGGGGCGGAGCCTCGGAGATATCTCCGAGGCTCCGCCCCCGAACCCATCAGAAGCCCCGCCCCCTTGTCCATCAAAACCTAAATGTTTTTGCTGCAGCATACCTTTCCTGCTGCAGCTTCCCAACAATAACATTGAAAGAGGGGAAGGGTCTTGACAGGAGGCTGCTGTCTTTTAGGAGAGCTGGGTCCCTGGATGTCAGAGCTGAGGGGGCATGCAAACCATGTGAGTAGCAGCCCACACGAGGTCTGCTATGTAAGTGGTGTCTATGTCAGTAAGTTTTGGAGGGGGGGGGGGATGTGTGTGTGTCGCTAAGTAAGTAGTGTCTGTCAGTAAGTAGTGTCAGTGTCAGTAGGTTTTGCGTTTGTGTGTGTGTGTGTGTGTGTGTGTCAGTAAGTAGTGTCAGTAAGTTTTGCATTGTGTCTGTGTGTGTCTGTGTAAGTTTTGTGTTGTGTCGTGTGTGTCAATATGTTTTGCGTTGTGTGTGTGTGTTAGTCAGTCCTGCAAGTGTGGCAGTACGCTCCGGTATGGCGTACCATTAAGAATGTGTCCGCCAGTACGCCATACCCCCGCCACACTGTAAAACACCACCACCAAGCTCCTAGATCTTGCTCGGAGGCGCCGCCAGCACCTTCTTCCTTTTCCAGGAAAAGGACTGCTGGGAGCATGAAGGTGATGTCATCACTAGAGATGAGCGGGTTCGGTTTCTCTGAATCCGAACCCGCCAGAACTTCATGGTTTTTTTCACGGGTCCGAGCAGACTCGGATCTTCCCGCCTTGCTCGGTTAACCCGAGCGCGCCCGAACGTCATCATGACGCTGTCGGATTCTCGCGAGGCTCGGATTCTATCGCGAGACTCGGATTCTATATAAGGAGCCGCGCGTCGCCGCCATTTTCACACGTGCATTGAGATTGATAGGGAGAGGACGTGGCTGGCGTCCTCTCCATTTAGATTATAAGAGACTGAGAGAGATTTACTGGAGCTGACTAGGAGGAGTACTGTTACTGTAGAAGTGTAGAGACTGAGTGGAGAGAGTTTACTAGTGAGGACAGTGCAGTTTACTTTATAATCCGTTCTCTGCCTGAAAAAAGCGATACACAGCACACAGTGACTCAGTCACATACCATATCTGTGTGCACTGCTCAGGCTCAGGCCAGTGTGCTGCATCATCTATTATCTATATATAATATTATATATATCTGTCTGACTGCTCAGCTCACACAGCTTATAATTGTGGGGGAGACTGGGGAGCACTACTGCAGTGCCAGTTATAGGTTATAGCAGGAGCCAGGAGTACATAATATATTATATAGTGAGTGACCACCAGACACACAGTGCAGTTTATTTAATATATCCGTTCTCTGCCTGAAAAAAGCGATACACACAGTGACTCAGTCAGTCACATACCATATCTGTGTGCACTGCTCAGGCTCAGGCCAGTGTGCTGCATCATCTATTATCTATATATAATATTATATATATCTGTCTGACTGCTCAGCTCACACAGCTTATAATTGTGGGGGAGACTGGGGAGCACTACTGCAGTGCCAGTTATAGGTTATAGCAGGAGCCAGGAGTACATAATATATTATATAGTGAGTGACCACCAGACACACAGTGCAGTTTATTTAATATATCCGTTCTCTGCCTGAAAAAAGCGATACACACAGTGACTCAGTCAGTCACATACCATATCTGTGTGCACTGCTCAGGCTCAGGCCAGTGTGCTGCATCATCTATTATCTATATATAATATTATATATATCTGTCTGACTGCTCAGCTCACACAGCTTATAATTGTGGGGGAGACTGGGGAGCACTACTGCAGTGCCAGTTATAGGTTATAGCAGGAGCCAGGAGTACATAATATATTATATAGTGAGTGACCACCAGACACACAGTGCAGTTTATTTAATATATCCGTTCTCTGCCTGAAAAAAGCGATACACACAGTGACTCAGTCAGTCACATACCATATCTGTGTGCACTGCTCAGGCTCAGGCCAGTGTGCTGCATCATCTATATATATTATATATCTGTCTGACTGCTCAGCTCACACAGCTTATAATTGTGGGGGAGACTGGGGAGCACTACTGCAGTGCCAGTTATAGGTTATAGCAGGAGCCAGGAGTACATATTATATTAAAATTAAACAGTGCACACTTTTGCTGCAGGAGTGCCACTGCCAGTGTGACTGACCAGTGACCTGACCACACTGACCACCTGTATAGTTAGTAGTATACTTATATTGTGATTGCCTGAAAAAGTTAAACACTCGTCGTGTGACTTCACTTGTGTGTTTTTTTTTTTTTTATTCTATAAAAATAAAACTCATTCTGCTGACAGACAGTGTCCAGCAGGTCCGTCATTATATAATATATAATATATACCTGTCCGGCTGCAGTAGTGATATATATATATATTTTTTATATCATTTATCATCCAGTCGCAGCAGACACAGTACGGTAGTTCACGGCTGTGGCTACCTCTGTGTCTCTGCACTCGGCAGGCAGTCCGTCCATAATTGTAATACCACCTAACCGTGGATTTTTTTCATTCTTCTTTATACATACATAGTTACATAGACATCTTCTCTTTATCAACCAGTCTATATTAGCTGCAGACACAGTACAGTACGGTAGTTCACGGCTGTGGCTACCTCTGTGTCTGCACTCGGCAGGCAGTCCGTCCATAATTGTATACCACCTAACCGTGGTTTTTTTTCATTCTTCTTTATACATACATAGTTACATAGACATCTTCTCTTTATCAACCAGTCTATATTAGCTGCAGACACAGTACAGTACGGTAGTTCACGGCTGTGGCTACCTCTGTGTCTGCACTCGGCAGGCAGTCCGTCCATAATTGTATACCACCTAACCGTGGATTTTTTTCAGTCTTCTTTATACATACATAGTTACATAGACATCTTCTCTTTATCAACCAGTCTATATTAGCTGCAGACACAGTACAGTACGGTAGTTCACGGCTGTGGCTACCTCTGTGTCTGCAGTCGGCAGGCAGTCCATAATTGTATACTAGTATCCATCTCCATTGTTTACCTGAGGTGCCTTTTAGTTGTGCCTATTAAAATATGGAGAACAAAAATGTTGAGGTTCCAAAATTAGGGAAAGATCAAGATCCACTTCCACCTCGTGCTGAAGCTGCTGCCACTAGTCATGGCCGAGACGATGAAATGCCAGCAACGTCGTCTGCCAAGGCCGATGCCCAATGTCATAGTACAGAGCATGTCAAATCCAAAACACCAAATATCAGAAAAAAAAGGACTCCAAAACCTAAAATAAAATTGTCGGAGGAGAAGCGTAAACTTGCCAATATGCCATTTACGACACGGAGTGGCAAGGAACGGCTGAGGCCCTGGCCTATGTTCATGGCTAGTGGTTCAGCTTCACATGAGGATGGAAGCACTCAGCCTCTCGCTAGAAAAATGAAAAGACTCAAGCTGGCAAAAGCAGCACAGCAAAGAACTGTGCATTCTTCGAAATCCCAAATCCACAAGGAGAGTCCAATTGTGTCGGTTGCGATGCCTGACCTTCCCAACACTGGACGTGAAGAGCATGCGCCTTCCACCATTTGCACGCCCCCTGCAAGTGCTGGAAGGAGCACCCGCAGTCCAGTTCCTGATAGTCAGATTGAAGATGTCAGTGTTGAAGTACACCAGGATGAGGAGGATATGGGTGTTGCTGGCGCTGGGGAGGAAATTGACCAGGAGGATTCTGATGGTGAGGTGGTTTGTTTAAGTCAGGCACCCGGGGAGACACCTGTTGTCCGTGGGAGGAATATGGCCGTTGACATGCCAGGTGAAAATACCAAAAAAATCAGCTCTTCGGTGTGGAGGTATTTCACCAGAAATGCGGACAACAGGTGTCAAGCCGTGTGTTCCCTTTGTCAAGCTGTAATAAGTAGGGGTAAGGACGTTAACCACCTCGGAACATCCTCCCTTATACGTCACCTGCAGCGCATTCATAATAAGTCAGTGACAAGTTCAAAAACTTTGGGTGACAGCGGAAGCAGTCCACTGACCAGTAAATCCCTTCCTCTTGTAACCAAGCTCACGCAAACCACCCCACCAACTCCCTCAGTGTCAATTTCCTCCTTCCCCAGGAATGCCAATAGTCCTGCAGGCCATGTCACTGGCAATTCTGACGAGTCCTCTCCTGCCTGGGATTCCTCCGATGCATCCTTGCGTGTAACGCCTACTGCTGCTGGCGCTGCTGTTGTTGCCGCTGGGAGTCGATGGTCATCCCAGAGGGGAAGTCGTAAGCCCACTTGTACTACTTCCAGTAAGCAATTGACTGTTCAACAGTCCTTTGCGAGGAAGATGAAATATCACAGCAGTCATCCTACTGCAAAGCGGATAACTGAGGCCTTGACAACTATGTTGGTGTTAGACGTGCGTCCGGTATCCGCCGTTAGTTCACAGGGAACTAGACAATTTATTGAGGCAGTGTGCCCCCGTTACCAAATACCATCTAGGTTCCACTTCTCTAGGCAGGCGATACCGAGAATGTACACGGACGTCAGAAAAAGACTCACCAGTGTCCTAAAAAATGCAGTTGTACCCAATGTCCACTTAACCACGGACATGTGGACAAGTGGAGCAGGGCAGGGTCAGGACTATATGACTGTGACAGCCCACTGGGTAGATGTATGGACTCCCGCCGCAAGAACAGCAGCGGCGGCACCAGTAGCAGCATCTCGCAAACGCCAACTCTTTCCTAGGCAGGCTACGCTTTGTATCACCGCTTTCCAGAATACGCACACAGCTGAAAACCTCTTACGGCAACTGAGGAAGATCATCGCGGAATGGCTTACCCCAATTGGACTCTCCTGTGGATTTGTGGCATCGGACAACGCCAGCAATATTGTGTGTGCATTAAATATGGGCAAATTCCAGCACGTCCCATGTTTTGCACATACCTGGAATTTGGTGGTGCAGAATTTTTTAAAAAACGACAGGGGCGTGCAAGAGATGCTGTCGGTGGCCAGAAGAATTGCGGGACACTTTCGGCGTACAGGCACCACGTACAGAAGACTGGAGCACCACCAAAAACTACTGAACCTGCCCTGCCATCATCTGAAGCAAGAAGTGGTAACGAGGTGGAATTCAACCCTCTATATGCTTCAGAGGTTGGAGGAGCAGCAAAAGGCCATTCAAGCCTATACAATTGAGCACGATATAGTAGGTGGAATGCACCTGTCTCAAGCACAGTGGAGAATGATTTCAACGTTGTGCAAGGTTCTGATGCCCTTTGAACTTGCCACACGTGAAGTCAGTTCAGACACTGCCAGCCTGAGTCAGGTCATTCCCCTCATCAGGCTTTTGCAGAAGAAGCTGGAGACATTGAAGGAGGAGCTAACACGGAGCGATTCCGCTAGGCATGTGGGACTTGTGGATGGAGCCCTTAATTCGCTTAACAAGGATTCACGGGTGGTCAATCTGTTGAAATCAGAGCACTACATTTTGGCCACTGTGCTCGATCCTAGATTTAAAGCCTACCTTGGATCTCTCTTTCCGGCAGACACAAGTCTGCTGGGGTTGAAAGACCTGCTGGTGACAAAATTGTCAAGTCAAGCGGAACGCGACCTGTCAACATCTCCTCCTTCACATTCTCCCGCAACTGGGGGTGCGAGGAAAAGGCTCAGAATTCCGAGCCCACCCGCTGGCGGTGATGCAGGGCAGTCTGGAGCGACTGCTGATGCTGACATCTGGTCCGGACTGAAGGACCTGACAACGATTACGGACATGTCGTCTACTGTCACTGCATATGATTCTCTCAACATTGATAGAATGGTGGAGGATTATATGAGTGACCGCATCCAAGTAGGCACGTCACACAGTCCGTACTTATACTGGCAGGAAAAAGAGGCAATTTGGAGGCCCTTGCACAAACTGGCTTTATTCTACCTAAGTTGCCCTCCCACAAGTGTGTACTCCGAAAGAGTGTTTAGTGCCGCCGCTCACCTTGTCAGCAATCGGCGTACGAGGTTACATCCAGAAAATGTGGAGAAGATGATGTTCATTAAAATGAATTATAATCAATTCCTCCGCGGAGACATTGACCAGCAGCAATTGCCTCCACAAAGTACACAGGGAGCTGAGATGGTGGATTCCAGTGGGGACGAATTGATAATCTGTGAGGAGGGGGATGTACACGGTGATATATCGGAGGGTGAAGATGAGGTGGACATCTTGCCTCTGTAGAGCCAGTTTGTGCAAGGAGAGATTAATTGCTTCTTTTTTGGGGGGGGTCCAAACCAACCCGTCATATCAGTCACAGTCGTGTGGCAGACCCTGTCACTGAAATGATGGGTTGGTTAAAGTGTGCATGTCCTGTTTTGTTTATACAACATAAGGGTGGGTGGGAGGGCCCAAGGACAATTCCATCTTGCACCTCTTTTTTCTTTTCTTTTTCTTTGCATCATGTGCTGATTGGGGAGGGTTTTTTGGAAGGGACATCCTGCGTGACACTGCAGTGCCACTCCTAGATGGGCCCGGTGTTTGTGTCGGCCACTAGGGTCGCTAATCTTACTCACACAGTCAGCTACCTCATTGCGCCTCTTTTTTTCTTTGCGTCATGTGCTGTTTGGGGAGGGTTTTTTGGAAGGGACATCCTGCGTGACACTGCAGTGCCACTCCTAGATGGGCCCGGTGTTTGTGTCGGCCACTAGGGTCGCTAATCTTACTCACACAGCTACCTCATTGCGCCTCTTTTTTTCTTTGCGTCATGTGCTGTTTGGGGAGGGTTTTTTGGAAGGGACATCCTGCGTGACACTGCAGTGCCACTCCTAGATGGGCCCGGTGTTTGTGTCGGCCACTAGGGTCGCTAATCTTACTCACACAGCTACCTCATTGCGCCTCTTTTTTTCTTTGCGTCATGTGCTGTTTGGGGAGGGTTTTTTGGAAGGGCCATCCTGCGTGACACTGCAGTGCCACTCCTAGATGGGCCCGGTGTTTGTGTCGGCCACTAGGGTCGCTAATCTTACTCACACAGCTACCTCATTGCGCCTCTTTTTTTCTTTGCGTCATGTGCTGTTTGGGGAGGGTTTTTTGGAAGGGACATCCTGCGTGACACTGCAGTGCCACTCCTAGATGGGCCCGGTGTTTGTGTCGGCCACTAGGGTCGCTTATCTTACTCACACAGCGACCTCGGTGCAAATTTTAGGACTAAAAATAATATTGTGAGGTGTGAGGTATTCAGAATAGACTGAAAATGAGTGTAAATTATGGTTTTTGAGGTTAATAATACTTTGGGATCAAAATGACCCCCAAATTCTATGATTTAAGCTGTTTTTTAGTGTTTTTTGAAAAAAACACCCGAATCCAAAACACACCCGAATCCGACAAAAAAAATTCGGTGAGGTTTTGCCAAAACGCGTTCGAACCCAAAACACGGCCGCGGAACCGAACCCAAAACCAAAACACAAAACCCGAAAAATTTCAGGCGCTCATCTCTAGTCATCACCATCCCGCACCTGGCAGACTGGCAGAGAAAAAGTGACGATGGGGTGCCGGGCCACCGGTTTGTGGGTGGTATTCAGTATACCAGTTGTTGGGATCCCAGCGCACAGTATACCGGCGCCGGAATCCCGACAACCGGCATACTGACACCTTTTCTCCCTTTTGGGGGTCCACGAACCCCCTGGAGGGAGGATAGCGTGGCGCTTACGCGCGCCACTGAGCCCGCAAGGGGCTCATTTGCTCTCACTTTGCTGTCGGGAAGCCGGCAGTCTGGATCCCGGCGCCGGTATGCTGGCCGCCGGGGACCCGGCCGCCGGCAACTCATACTACACCCCGATGAGTAGCTCTAATGGTCGGGACCCCTCCCCACAAGTACAATGAGGCGGCACTACCAAGTTTTGCTGGTGCAGTAAGATTTATTGATCCAGAATCTTACTAAATAAATCTTACTGCACCAGCAAGACTAGGGAGTGCTGCCTCATTGTACTCTGTCCACAGCTTGAAAAACCGAAGGAGGGCACTGGAGCAAATATTCACATCATAACAGGATGAGTGCTGGGTACACATCTTATATATAATATTTTTTATTCTATAACAAGTGTCACATCCTGCTGTCCTTGTCTCTGTAGTCCGCAGGGACAGGGGGTGTCTGTGCCATGGATTCACATAATATATAACCACTTCACCTAGTGTCACATTGTTACATCCCTTAATGACATGTGACCACGCCCACTGCGTGCCGCAGGCACAGTACCACTGAGAAAAAAATGCTGTGTGCACCACAGGTGTCAGTAAGAAGTGTCTGTCAGTAAGTAGTGTTTGTGTCAGTACATTTTGCATGGTGTCTGTGTCAGTAAGTTTTGTATGTGTCAGTGAGTAGTGTTTGTCAGTAGGTTTTGTACTGTGTGTGTGTGTGTCAGTAAGTAGTGTCTGTCAGTAAGTGGTGGGTGTCTGTGTCAGTAATACCCCTTTCACACCGCAAAAATAACCTGGTATAGACTGGGTATATTGCTGGGTCGACACGTTCCGATGTGTGTTGTGAAAGGGGTCATGGGCGAATTCCGGATTGCCTGACCCAGTAATTCAACCCGGGAATAAAGAAGGGTTATTCTCGGGTTAAATACCAGGTCCGGTGCAGTGTGAACGGGTCACCCAGGTCGATGCAACCCGGGACCCGTTCACTGCATAGGGATGATCTCATCTCCCAGCACCGCCTCTGCACCTGATGCCGACTCCATCTCCGCCCACAGATGGCAACCCGAACCGGCAAATTGCCAGGTCGGGTTGGCGGTGTGTAGGGTCAAATGCCGGGTCCCACCCAGGAATGGACCCATTTCCAATTCCCTGGTGGGACCCGGCATTATGATGGGAGAGCGGTATAAGTATTGTGTTGTGTGTGTGTCAGTAAGTAATGTCTGTGTCAGTAAGTTTATCTGTGTTGTGCGTGTGTGTCAGTCAGTAATATCTATCAGTAAGTGTCTGTGTCGGTAAGTTTTGTGTTGTGAGTGTGTGTGTTAGTAAATAGTGTCTGTCAGTAAGTGGTGATTGTGTCAGTAAGCTTTGTGTTGTGTGTGTGTGTGTGTGTGTGTGTCAGTAAGTAGTGTCTGTCAGTAAGTGGTGACTGTGTCACTCACATGGCATAGACCACACCCCCTATTTAGACCACACCCACACCACACTGATCACACCCCCACATCACTAGTCACACCACCGCAGTGCTTGTCACACCTCCTGCCGAGGCACACAATAGGCCCTTCCTAAATTTCAGCTCCAGGCCCATATGGACCTTAATCTGGCACTGGATACCACAACAAGATTAAAAAACGTATCCACCGAGTGGAAAGGAATACATAAAAATACAAAATAACATAAAAAAATAAAAAAAATAAAAATAAAAATAAAAGAATTCTTCCATGTAGAAAAAGGTATTATAAAAAAAGAGCAAATATCCATATGTAGTGTTCAAATTTCTAAGCGTTACAGACAAGGAAAACCTTGTGGGATATGAGGATTTCTTTGATCCATTAAAAGATACCTTTATGAGACTGTACTTACCTGATTTAATGTGAGTGGGGTACGCACTCTTATTCGAACCTGGATTTGGAGACGCTGCTCCTTAAGTAAATTGTGGTCACTTGGGGGGCTGACAGTATAGAAGGGGATACATGGGTCTCCCTTGACTTAGCCCAATTAGTGCAGTAGCAGCTGGGTTGCCTATGTTACAGTGGCTCTTACTTACGTGCTGTTGCAATATGGTGAGCAGAATAAAATGATCCCCAGGAGAAAATGTGCTCTATACCCTGTAGTGCAAGGTGCCCACAAGTAGAAAAGCACATTGCTACTCCCAGGGCCATAACTATGAGTGTGCGAGTTGTACCACACCAGATAAAAGAACTGATTATGGCAGAATATAGAAAATATGTCTTATTGTAATGGTCGCATCAACCTCAAAAACGATAAGTACAATAGATGTGGCTAAATTAACAACAGGGAGGATGGAGCTCCCACTCCAGACATCCACAGAAAAAAGGCCCATTTTCATGACAGGATTTCCACAAAATGATGCCACCAAACCACCACCACCAGGGCTGAGCTGTCAGCTGAATCCACCACCTCACTTACTGAGCAACAGCACATTGGCAATAGGTGGCCAGTCAATGAGGAGGGGGAGCCAGTTGAGAGCTTGGCTCTTGGAAGGAGACTTGGCACCAGGAAGGCGAGAGAGGTTGCGGCTGCCTGAAGTGTCCATAGAGAAGACGTGTGTTATGAGGGGTGATTGCTTCTCTGGATCCATCACTGCTGCTTACTATCTTACAGATGTGACACTTGTCATCTTACACTCTAATTGTGGCAAACACAGGTCGTTTGCTGTGATTAGTGTGCCCGTGAATGTGCACATGCATACGATCACATGGGTGCAGGCGCACCTACGATCGTATCACAGTGGGGCATGAATAGTCACAATCACGGCACATTCACAGTCATGACTTCCTGCTGGTCTGTCTACGAGCGCATACAGTAACTCTACCATGACACTCACATTAGACAGATCTTTTCCATGCTTAGTTGACTTCAAGAAATGACCATTTCACGCAAAAGGGATGATCTACTAAGCCTTGGAGACAGAAAAAGTGAAGAGAGATAAAGTACCAGCCCATTAGCTTCTAATTGCCATGTTGTAGCTGTATTTAGAAAATGATAGGAGCTGATTGGTGGTTAGTTTATCGCCGTCCACTTTATCCCTCTCCAATGCTGAGTACATCTGCCCACAAGAGAAGATGGATCTATCAAACCGACCACATGCTCAAGCCCTGTCCATCTGTGCATGCATATTCCAATTCATTGCATTTATTGTTATCCTTGGTATCCAGATGATAGGTCGACAGTGAAAAGGTTGACAGTCAATAGGTCAACACAAATGGTTGATATGCATATGGTCGACATAGTCAAAAGGCATACTTACCTACTTTTCATGTCTCCTCTCCGGGAGAAGCCCAGAGAAAAGACACTACTGTACGTGCCTCTTCAGGGGGCGGGGCTGAATGGTTGTGTCATTTGGCCCTGCCCCAATACTGTGAAAAACCTACAATTCGCAGGTGCTTGATGAGGGGTGGAGCTATAGGCCCCACACACAACACAGAAACCACACGCGATTTGCTGGTCCATGTCAAGCGGCGGCGTTAAATGACAATGCCAGTCATTTAGCTACACTTCCAGCTCCCCACAATTTCCGTTAATTATCACACCATCCTGCCTGCATCACTAGGAAGCGGGCAGGATGTGGGAGAGCCACCTACTCTTATGGGGCTGCGGGGAACTACTCCAAAAATAGCTAGTCTCCCACAGCTTCTGGGAGTGTAGGCAATTATGTCAAAAGGTCGTCAGGTTCAAATGGTCAACATGAGAATGGTCAACACAGGAAAAGGTCGACCAAAGTTTTTTTTTTTTTTTATTTCTTCAACTTTTTAATACTTTACCATGCACATGGAGTATGATTGGGAAAAGTAACCTGTGCCAAGCGCAGCGGTAGGAGAGCGAGTCACATTGCATGAAGCATGGCGAGCAAAACGAGCCATGTGAGAGGACGTGGTGCACTAACTGGAGTTCCATGTGCTGCAAGGTAAAATTTCACACCCCAAAAAATTGAACTCTCATATTGACCTTTTCATTTGTTGACCATTTCCGTGTTGACATTTTGACCCTGTCGACCATTTGGTGTCGACCTAGAGACCCATAACCATTATCCTGTGGGATGCATCCACATTTCTTAATTTTCTTGTTCATGCTGATTTACATTTAAATGACAATATGTACACTCAAATTATTTACACAGAAAGCAGCTTGCTGTATAATGAGACATGATTTAACGGGTGGTCTTCAGTTTGCCGAATGTTGGGATCCCGGCGCACAGTATACCGGCGCCGGAATCCCGACACCCGGCATACCGGCACATATTCTACCTCGTGGGGGTCCACGACCCCCCTGGAGGGAGAATAAAATAGCGTGCACCGTGCCCGTAGCGTGGCGAGCGCAGCGAGCAAGCAAGGGGCTCCTTTGCGCTCGCCACGATGTCGGTATGCCGGCGGTCGGGCTCCCGGCGCCGGTATGCTGGTCGCCGGGAGCCCGACCGCCGGCATACCATACTACACCCGATTTAACTAATAACAGATGCAAAGTAAAAATGGGAATATTTTGCATTACATTAAATGTAATCTCACAGGGAGCAATGTGCTTTCTTTACTACTCATTGTAATTTGTTTTCTTTTTATCTTATTGCAGGGCACGGGTGCTGAAAATTCACCTACAAATCTTCCCATAAAGATATGCCTTGTAACAGAGCTCTTCGATCTTGTGGTAAATGAAAATGACATCAATATACAGTATTAGTGGATTTGCGGATTGTAGACGGTTCATTGCCGTATGCTAAATGTAATACTGAACAATCCAAGTTAGTCACCTACCAGCTTGGAAGAAAAAGGGAATATGTTTAAAGTTTCAGTTCAAGTTTTAGTTCATTTACCCACAAAACAAAAAAACAACTTGATCCTGTTAATCATGAAGGGGTAGATTTACAAATGCTTCTATAGCAGACAAGTGGATTTGTTGCCCGTAGCGACCAATCAAATTCTATCATTTTCCAGAATGCAGTAGAGAAATGATAGCTAAAATCTAATTGGTTGCTACGGGCAACAGTAAATTTACATCGCAGTGTGTAACTAGTGTTCTGCTAGACGTTTTCTTACTATCACCGCCCTCAGCCACAGGCACAAACAGAAGTGGCTAAGTGGCCATTGGAATCCTCATATGTCATCCCCGCACTTGATTTCATACTTTGATTGTGTTAAGAACTTCCACAAAGAAATGTACAAAATATTTTAGTGAACGTTATTATTATTATTATTATTATTATTATTATTATATCTCTGATCTGTAAGGCGCTGCAGTATTCTGCAGTACCAGGGAGTAGGGAAAACTGATCACATGGAAAACAAGGATATAGAAGATAAGGCCAGTACACACAGGCCAATCTAGCACCGGTGATAGCGACGCGCAGGGCTGCGCATCTCTATCGCTGGGGGGCATACACACGAGAGATCCGTGCTTAAAATCTAAGCAATCTACTCAGTTTGCTTAGATTTTAAGAATGGATCTCTCCGTGTGTACCCCCCTTTAGTTAAAAAAAGTGCAGACTTTAAAACCAAGGGTAGGAAGGGCTCTACTCACAAGAGCTTGCAATCTAAAAGAGGGCCAAGCTGATACAAAAGATGTGAACATGGGGGGTCATTCCGAGTTGTTCGCTCGGTAAAAATCTTCGCATCGCAGTGATTTTCCGCTTAATGCGCATGCGCAATGTCCGCACTGCGACTGCGCCAAGTAAATTTGCTATGCAGTTAGGATTTTTACTCACGGCTTTTTCATCGTTCTGGCGATCGTAATTTGATTGACAGGAAATGGGTGTTACTGGGCGGAAACAGGCCGTTTTATGGGCGTGTGGGAAAAAACGCTACCGTTTCCGGAAAAAACGCAGGAGTGGCCGGAGAAACGGAGGAGTGTCTGGGCGAACGCTGGGTGTGTTTGTGACGTCAAACCAGGAACGACAAGCAGTGAAATGATCGCAGATGCCGAGTAAGTCTGGAGCTACTCAGAAACTGCTACGAGGTGTGTAATCGCAATATTGCGAATACATCGTTCGCAATTTTAAGATGCTAAGATTCACTCCCAGTAGGCGGCGGCTTAGCATGAGCAAATCTGCTAAAATCCGCTTGCGAGCGAACAACTCGGAATGACCCCCATGACTCAGAATGCAGATTGGATAGCAGGAAAGGTGTAACATAATACTCGTCGGTAATGAAGCCTCTAATAAAGAGCAAATGGCTATACTCCAGTTAAAACAAATATAATAGCAGAACTTTAATTAACAACAGTCTATTATAATATAATATATTATGATATGGGGGGATGTATGAAGCCTTGCACAGAAATAAAGTGGAGAGAGATAAAGTACCAACCAATCCACATCTAACAGTCATTTTTCAAACAGTCTGTAACATGGCAGTTAGGCGCTGGTTGGCACTCATCTCTTGCCACTTTGGGGTCTATTCATGTAGCAGAGAAAAGCCCTGTTTTGCATTAAACAGGGCTTTTCTCTGCCTAGTGCAATACACAGAGCGGGTTACCATGGAGAAGTCACTGACTTCCCTAGCGGCACACCCGTTCTGTGCTTGAATCGCAACATCATACTTTTATATGGTGAGTGTGATCCGCTTCTCCATGGAGTTCAGGCTCGCCATTTCAGGATGGTGTAACCTGAACTACGGTGTGGAGACGAAAGGGAAGCTCAATGCTTCCCTGGTCTCTACTCGGCACCCGGCACTGGCCCCACCCCCTGACCTGCCAGCTGCCACTGCAGCCTGGCACATGCACAGCGGGACTCGTCGAAGGACTCCACGCATCAGAAAGTGGACTGCCTGGAGAAGACTTCACCGCTGGACCCCTGGATTCAGCACAGAGGTGTTTCTACAGTGGAGGGGGCCCGTGTGCACCTACGGGTGGGCCCCCTCCTCTGTATGGCGCTGTAGACTCCAGCATTGTGCCAGAGTCTACTGCGCATGCGCAGGTCTCTGGAAACATGGCGCCCGCCATGATCAGGAGACCAATTTGGCTACCGCGCATGTGCGGTGGCCATTTTGGTGGAGATTTCCAACACGATTGCAGGTCCTGGCGCTGGACTCCTGAAAGGTAAGTGTTAAAATGGGTGCAATGGGTGTGGTGTGATCCCCCCCTGGACCCAGGGGCCTGTGTGCATTGCACCCATTGCACCCATTATATAAACGCCAATGATTCAGCAGCGCATCACCGGAAGGGTGAGTATACATGAATTGCTACTTATTACAGCTATACATGGTATCGAATCAATGCATTGTATAGTGATAAGTAGCAATTAAGTTTACGTTTTCTTCATGAATAGACCCCCAGGGGTCTATTTACTAAGCCTTGGATGGAGCTAAATCCAACGGATATAAAGTCCTAGCCAATCAGCTCCTAACTGCCATGTCACAGGCCGGGTTTGAAAAATGACAGTTAGGAGCCGATTGGCTGGTACTTTATCCCAGTCCACTTTATCTCCATCCAAGGCTTAGCAAGTAAACCTCCAAATCTCTATCCAATCATTGATAGATATGCTTCGTAATATTACATTTTATTCAGTTATAAAACAACTTATTGAAAAAGTAACTAGTCAAAAGTAACATATAAACATATGACAGTAGTGGCACAGCAATAAACGCAGGATCATGGGGAGAGAAATCATTAAGAATTAAGTGATATGTTTATATGAAACTGTGAAGATTTATACACACTTGCCAAGAAAATGAGCGACGTCGCTATTTAGCCATTCCTGAGCGACATTGCTAACTTTCACCATTCCTGAGCAACGTCGCTAACTTTCACCATTCCTGAGCAACGTTGCTAACTTTCACCATTCCTGAGCAACGTCGCTAACTTTCACCATTCCTGAGCGACGTTGCTAACTTTCACCATTCCTGAGCAACGTCGCTAACTTTCACCATTCCTGAGCGATGTCGCTAACTTTCTTGACAAGTGTGCATGTCGCCACTGACCAGCAATGCAAATCCCCGCGGGTCGTTAACGACACTCGCTGTCGTTAATGACTATCGTCCAAAAGCTGCCTGCACGGCCCCACCATTCCTGACTCATTACATGCCGCTGTGTGCTGCGGGCAACCGCCGCCCGCAGCACTCAACTGCAGCCGAGGAGAGGAGCGCACAGCGCAGCGGCCACGGGGATGAAGGAGGAGGAGGGTGGTGGAGGAGGGAGCCGCAGCAGTGCACTGTAATTGGTGGAGGCGCTGCTGCTGCTGTCTCTTTCCTTCCCCATAGGCTGTCCTCCACCGCTGTGATTGCTGGGAAGCGCATCCCAGCATTCACAGCAGCGGAGGACAGCCAATGGGGAAGGAAAGGAACAGCAGCAGCAGTGCCTCCACCAATCACACAGCTCTGCTGCGGCTCCCTCCTGCACCTCCCTCCCCCTCCTTCTCTCCTGCCTGGGATCTGTCCCAGAAGAAGCTGCACCGAGGAGCCTGAGCAAGCGGAGACAGTAAGTATAATTTTCTTTCTTTCTCCGCGCTGGAGGTACAAAGTACACACAGCGCGCGCACACTCAATTGATAACCTTTAAACCTTATTAGTGATACAATGCAATGATATGGTTACACTTTAAACCTTTATGCAGCAAAGCACTGCAACGATGTTATACCTTAAACCTTAAGTAGCGCTGACGGTATAAAGTACCCGCAGTGCGTACACCTTATCAATATACTCTTAAACCTTATACAGTTAAATACGCTTTAAACCCTAACAGGGAAATGAGGACACAACACCGATATGTAGTTGACCACAGGGTTCTAAGGCCACAGTGGGTTATTTCAAAAGAGATAACAGTACAAATTATACACTACAGGCTAACAAGATAAATCTACAACAGAATAATGGCTACAGTCAATGTACATACGTGAGAATAATCGCGTGCGCTTCCCGGTCCGGTCCTCCGTCATCACGGGTGATGACCTTCAGAGTCTGTGATAGTGACCTGGCCTGCAGCTTGCTCTTTATTCAGTAGATCAAGACATAATACAATAGACACTGTGTGCTCTTCTTCCATTGGTTCGGGGGTGGGACATATTCTGTGCACCGAAGACCATTGGTCAGTTCAAGAAGTGGGCGATGGCTAGGACTTGAGATGTGGTTTCTGTTGTTTGCATCTGAGTTCCCACCCCATGACCAGTTAAACCCATCACATTTATCATACATAAATCTGGTATTATTAATAACTTAATGAGGTAATATTTAATAATGTTCTTTTTCCCACCAGATTAATGTTTACGTGACTCTGAACAATATGATCCCACACATGATATGATTATCTATTTCAATCCTCAAGATATACATATATCCACATATATATATATATATATATATATATATATACATACACACATACACACATACTCCTGCTATTACAATTTGTTAGGAATTATATATATTTATTCATATATATATATAATAATTATATATATATATATATAATATATATGAACACCTACATCTCCATGGGTTTTAGACTACGAATGTTAATATCTTAGATTTCTAACTGTCTGGTCTTGTGTTTTGGTTAGCTATTGTTAAACAGCTTCGGTTCCTGGGTATTGTCTCTTCGTTTGTTTTTGCTTTCAGGAGAGACAATGACAATTCAGTACTCATTGTTTTAAATAGAAACTTGGCTATTTTAGTAAACAAAGGTGTTTGCCTTCTTCATAGAATTTCAAAGCTTAGTGTAAATAAGGCCATTGTATTTTAGTCTCTGGGAGTTTTAATTTATGTGTGACTGATTTTCATGCTATTTAAAGGTTAAAGCAGACAGTGTGGGATTTATACAATATATATATATATATTAGATTTATGATATGTCTTTGTGGCTTTTCCATGAGAGTACAAACTCCACTGTAATTACTCATACCACGCTCAAACCGCGCAGGACCGCGGGAGCGACCATACACAATTTGCGGATATGTGCACGCATGGCGGACATGTGTGTGTGGTTTGTACGTGATGTGTGTACTGCAATATTTTTCTACTTAACACCACGAAGCCAAGCCCCTATATTTTTTGCGTGCATTGCCCGTTTTACATGGGGGGCTCCGATGCCGTTTCTTGCACACAGTGCTAAAATGTCTAGTTACGGCACTGTTGCTAGGTATCCATTTCTCTGGCCCTGAGCAGGTCCCCCTCACCAGATCCTCTCCAGGGGTGAGGGGGTGGACTTGGATGGGATGGGGGGATGGCCCAAAGCATTTTGTCGCACCTGGGCCCACTGCTCGCTAGTTCAGCCACTGCCCCTGATGATTGCTATAGAAAGAGAAAGCAATCTCCATTGTTTATTTTAGGAATCTTGATACATTTTACAGAGCTACTGTATAGAGATTGGCATTGTCTGGTGTGACTGTCTTTTCCATGTGCTAATCTCTTTGTGTACACACGGTGAGATGAGGGCTAAACCCTGATTCTCACTATGCGATAGGGACTAGGTCGGAATCGCAAGCCTAGATGACTGTGCTACGATGTACGATTTTGGCTAAGTGTCAATTTTGACTATACTTTTATACTGTACTAGATAGTCAACATTGACTTGCCTGCACAGTCTATCTAGGCTTGCGATACCGACCTCGCAGGACCGCACATCGATATCGCATCGGGATCGCAAGGTGACTTTCCCCTTGCAGTCTGCACTAACTTTTCTTGTGATTTTCACTACATAGTCAAAATCGGAAGAAAAAATCTTACCGTGTGAACACACCTTAAGCTGTAAAACGTTTTGCTGTGATGTGGCACTCTCCTCAGGAAACTTTTGCAGAACTTAATAATAAACACTACACATGTATCAGCCTCCTGCCTTGTAAAATTCACCTGCCATTCTTCTACATGTACAGATACCTCTTGTGCGAGCTCTTGAGAATACAACTCTAGCAAGAACTGTGCTCCCATATCAGTAGTTAGGAAATGCTGCAGGCACAGTTCCGAGTTAAGCTGCTCACAAGCAGTCTAGATCATTTTCTATACAGTATAGGCAAGAATCTCACCTACATTTTCTGCAAGCTTGCATACTGTAGGGGGGCTGACATAGGGGTACAGCTCCATCTTTGCACATTGGTGGTCATTCTGTGTTGTTCGCTAGCTGCATTCGTTCGCTGTGCAGTGATGAGGCAAAAAACGGCACTTCTGCGCTTGCGTATGCGATGCAATGTGCACTCGCAACGTACTTTTACAACAAACGATGTAGTTTCACACAAGGTCTAGCGATGCTTTTCAGTCGCACTGGATGCTGCAGAGTGATTGACGGGAAGAGGGTGTTTCTGGGTGTCAACCGACCGTTTTCAGGGAGTGTTCGAAAAAACACAGACATATCAGGAAAAACGCTGGCATGGCTGGGCGAACGCAGGGCATGTTTGTGACGTCAGAACAGGAACTGAACAGTCTGAAGTGATCGCAAGCGCTGAGTAGGTTTTGAGCTACTCTGAAAATGCACAAAAAAACTTTGTAGCTGATCTGCGATCCTTTCGTTCGCATTTCTGCTAAGCTATAATACACTCCCAAAGGGCGGCGGCATAGCGTTTGCACGGCTGCTAAAAACTGCTAGTGAGTGATCAACTCGGAATGACCACCATGCTGCGCTCCCTGTGATGAGGTCATTCTTTATAGAGCTGCTCTGTCCTAGCTTTCCAATAGTAATCATTGTAATTCTTTTTCCCTCACCCAGGCCAAATAGTGCATTCCACCATGTCCCCCACAGGCCCTAGATATCACCATGCCCCCTCCCCCAGCTGCAGGGTGCATGTGTCATCACGTTACCTCCCATCCATCTGACACGTCCAGCACCCAGTGTCTGTGTGTGTGTGTGTGTGTGTGTGTGTGTGTGTATCACCATGCCCCCCCCAGACCCCTGTGTCATCATGTCATTGCCTCCCCCTCCAGGACCAAGTGTATGTGTGTGTCTGTCACCATCCCCCCCATTATGTGTATCATCTGGGGTCCCAGGCCTTAGTGTGTGTCACTGTGTTGTCACCCCCCATGTCAGTGACCCACCCCCTCCAGGACCCAGTGTGTGTGTGTCACTATGTCTCCTGCACCCTGCCCCAGTTTGTGTGTCACATATCTCCCTCCCCCAAGCCCTTTTTCCTTCCACCCCTTTTCCTTCCACTTCTGCCCTCTTTATCACTTACCTTGGTCCTCCTCTTCTGCGGAGGAGATGGAGTCCTGCTGGCAGGTGGTCAGAAGCGACGTTGAGAAACCTGAAGATAAGTACAATCTTCTTGTGTTCTAGCGTCCATACCTGGGTGACAATTCTGAGAGATTTGTTTCAGATTACGAGCTTATGTAAGAAGTATTTTTTCCCTATAAAATGATGTAGAAATAGCAGTTTCTGTATAATTTTATGAATTATTGCTACAGTATATGCTAAAAGCCTAATGCAGGAGATATCACTGACATTTCCTGCAGAAGGCTCATTTGTGCTGAAGATCGCAGTATTATTATCAATGAGGACTATGCTCTTACACCTGTGTACCAAACTCTGTAAATATAACTTTTCAGAGTATGGCCCCGCTGTCACCTAGGGGAGCAGCAAAAAAAGTCTCAGACCCTAAGGGTGCCCTGAAACCAGAAAGTTTGAGAGCCACTGTACTATATACAATAATTCAAGTTTTTGGTTTTGATAATGTAAAGGAAATATGTAGTGTAGAAATAATCAGATGTATTAACCTGGAGAAAGGATAAAGAAGTGATAAAGCAGTGATAAGTGCAATGTGATAACGCACCAGCCAGTCATTAAGGGGCCTATTTATCACCATCCACATCCAGGATGCGGATGACAGGTGATAAAATCACCCAAACTCGTACTGCGATAATTGATTACATCGCAGGGATGTATCAATTATCGCATGCAGGGACAGAGCTTGTGGTCATTTTTTTGTAAAAAATACCCCAATGTCCTGCTGTGCATGCACCACTGCTGTCGCCACCGCCCGGTCGACCCCCCCCTCCCGTCACGACTACCCCTGCGCACCGCGGACTACCCCCCCCAGCATGTCAATATACTTACCAGACCATGGAAACAGTCCGGGCTGCTACTGCTGGGCTGCCGGGCACTGGATCCTGTGTGCTGCAGTGACCTCCGGTGCTGTAAAGTGTGCTGCTGCTTTACAGCGTCACTTTACAGCACCAGGGTCAAAGCACAGCACAATGGTGGACCAGGCGCCCAGCAGCGCTCACCAGAGCAGCGGACACCGGTTCCCTGGACAGGTAAGTGATTTTTTTGTTTTAACTTTTTTTTTTAACACTTTGATCAGCTTTTGTTTCCATCAGACACACATAGCTGATCACTAGAGCCGGGTCCCGCTCAGCTTTCTCTGCCAGGAGCAGAGAAAGCAGGGCAAAAGGGTACAGAATACAGTGCTGCCCTGTGATCTCGCCAGCCTAAGCTGGCGAGATTACCACAGGGCACACTGCAGTATTTTTTCACTTTTTTTTTAGTAAATTTGGCCACATCGCATTTCCCATTATAAGTCTGGGGAATGCGATGTGGGTTACTAAAAAAAAGTGAATTAAAGGGTTTGGAGCAGTTTTTCATGAAAACTGCTCCAAATGCCCTTTAATACATTCAGGTGATATTAAAATAATGCAAAAAAGGGTGTTAAAACGCCCCTTTTCACATTACTTTAGTAAAAATAATGGTAATAAATTGGCCTCTAAGGATTTGAAAAATGACAATTAGGAGCTGACTGGCTGGTGCGTTATCACCTTGCACTTATCACTGCTTTATCACTTCTTTATCCCTTCTTCAGGCTTAATACATCTGCTCCAATGATACATAAGTAGCTTGACATCATTTTATGTATTAAATTCAAGTAAATAAACAGTACATTAGATATTTGCTTATGAAGTATAGACCTTAATGTATTTTATGTATTAGTACATGTTTACTGTTCAAATATTATCATAGGTGGCTGTTCAAAATATGTTTTTCTGTTCTCTGTAGAAAATTCTGGCTGCTTTCCTGGATTGTGATCCAAACCTAGTCTTTGCAGAAGTGGTACAGTATATTTTATTAATATTTAATGTTAATTAGACTGATATTGAGTCAGTGATATATCTTTTTATAAACTAATAATATTGCCATCAACAATATAAAACAATGAATAACTGGATTTTGTTTACTAAAAATTGGTATTGTTATAATCCTGAAGCGGTACATTTATTGTCATTTCAAATTATGCAATTAATCAGTGTTGGCATCATTGGCATTTTTATTTTTCATCAAGCAGGTCATTGTAAGCTGGCTATAGACTAGTGCGATTTGGCCTCTTTTCATCAGATTTAGAGACACATCGGGCCGAGAAATCGGCTGAAAAGTGATCAAATTGCAGATGTTTGACATCTGATCTGATCCGATGCGTGGTCCCGTGCGCATTGTGGCTTAATCGGTTGTCAGACGCGCTGCACAGAGGATAAATCAGAATTGCAGCAATCAGGTGCACATCGCCCAGCAGTGCCCGCTTCCATGAGAGAACTGTGGCTGTGCTGCTGTGTAATTAGGACAGGTACAGTAGTGTCTCTCCCACTCCATCTTTCTCCCTGTTCCACACTCTCTCTCTCTCTCTCTCTCTCACTCTCTCTCTTTCTCTCCCAAACACTGTCGCTCCTCTCTCTCTCCCTAACACTCTCACTCCTCTCTCTCTCTCTTTCCCAAACACTGTCACTCCTCTCTCTCTCCCTAACACTATCCTCTCTCTCTCCCTAACACTCACTCCTCTTTCTCTCTATCTACCTAACACTCTCGCTCCTCTCACTCTATCCCCTTAACACTCTTGCTCCTTTCTCTCTCTCTCCCTAACACTGTCTCTTCTCTCTAGCTAACGCTCTCACTTCTACCTCTTTCTCTCTCTAACACTCTCTCTCTACTCTCTTTCTCCCTAACACTGTCGCTCCTCTCTCTCACACTTTCTCTCCCATAACACTCTCTCTCTCTCTCTGACACTTTTACTCCTATCTTTCTTTCTCTTCCTAACACTCTCTCCTCTCTCTCTCCCTAAAACTCTCGCTCCTCTCTCTCTCACTTTATCTCCCTAACACCCTCTCTCCTCTCTCTATCTTCCTAACACTCTCGCTCTCTCTTTCTCTCCATAACACTCTCTCTCCTCTCACTCCCTAACACTCTCTCCTCTCTCTCTTCCTAACATTCTTCTCTCTGCACTCTGTCTCTCTCTCCAACACTCTCGCTCCTCTCTCTTTCGCTCCTCTCTCTCTCCAACACTCCCCTCTCTCTCTCTTCCTAACACTCTCTCTCTCTGCTCGCTCCCTAACACTCTTCTCTCTCCATTCTCTCTCTCCGTAACACTCTTGCTCCTCTCTCTCTCTCTCTCACCATAACACTCTCTCTCCTCTCTCTAACACTCTCACTCCTCTTTCTCTCCCTAACAGTCTCTCTCCTCTCTTTCTCTCCCTAACACTCTTCTCTCTCCACTCTCTCTCCCTAACACTCTTGCTCCTCTCTCTTTCTCTCCCTAACACTCTCTCTCCTTTTGCTCCTCTCTCTCTTTGACACTCTCTCTCTTTGTACCTGACACGGTCTTTCTCTCTTCCTCTCTCCTGACACTTAGTCTCTCTCTCTCTCTCTCTTTCTCCCTCTCTTTCCCTGACACTCTCCCTCTCACTTCCCACCTCCTCCCCACTGTAATGCCACTGCCACCTCCATTTCATCCCTGTAGTACTGCCTCCTCCTCCCCAGTGGCTCCGCCACCAGGGGCACTAAATTTGGGTCTATATTGCCCCCCAGCCCATAAATGTTCTGACGCCCCTGGTTGGGACCATCATACTGATCATGCGTCCCCCATGTATTTGTCGCTGGCTGAGGAGAGCATGGCATCCCACAGAGATTAATAATAAATGGGGTAAGAGAGAGGAGTAAAAAAAAGTTCTCTGCAGTTGTTCATAAAAGACTGCAAAGAAAGATATATGTGTGAATATACAGTGCGGCACAAATAAAAACTGTGACATCTAAACCAGCACAACATCTACTAATGCAAAATAAGGCTGTCACTAAAACAACTGTGAACGCTGTTTTCTGAAATAAAGCATTTATATTTAACTCAGCACAAAATATATTAAGGTTTAATAAGGCTTTTTACTAACAAATAATTGTGGACTTTGTCTATTTTAACAAGTAATCTGTTACAGCTGTGCTGAGGCAGCTTTCACTAATAAGTGTTATGCTTTTTGATTGTTTGTTAGGGTCTATATAGTCCTGATAATATTAAACTATAGATTTATCAAAATATTAGTAAGATAGATTTGGGGTTAAAGCAGGACGTTCTTATGGTGCCCACACACGGTGCGATTTGAACTAGACGCGATGCTATTTGAACTAAAAAGATCAAATAGCATGCGAGAATCGCACCATGTGTGGGCACCATTAGGCATAATGTTATTATTGTTTATCTTATATAGAATACATTTATATTCTAAATAGACTGTTTGCCAGCGCTTTCTCTGAATTTGTTATTACCATTTGTAAAAACCACATGGACATTTTGCTTAACTATAGGAGTAATTCAATATAAAACACAAGTAAACCACTTACAGTACTTTGTTTTTATTAACAGGATTTGCATTTTTATACATTTCTAAATGCCTTCCAAATAACTCTGAAAATCCAGATCCATTAACAGTGTCATCCGTTGTTGTTCTATAAAAGCAAAATAATACTGTATACACTCTTGGTATAGAGGTTCCTATGTTACACTATGTAACGTAAAGTTTCCATGACTAATACCAAGAACTGTATATAGTCACACATTGCACGGGGCTCCAACGGGAGCTACTGTATAATTATGTACATGAATGTAAACTGCAAGATTTTATGTAAAGACGGAAGCACCATTTATACTAAAATCACTGTTTTGTTAATAGTTGAACTGCTTCACAGAGCTTGACGACCAAACCAAAGCTTTCTTGAAGAAATGTTTCGCAGTAAGTTTATAATATCTTTAGTTGTCTAGCAACTATTAGAGTACATTAGCATGATGTACAGCAAGAGCAATACTGCTAAAGTAATCACCCAATGGCTCCATATTGTGCACTCATTAAAATAGAACAGACATCCTTATTTACTCAATCTTGTAAAAAAACAAAACACTTTGTATTTGTACATGTATGGAAGGCAGAGACCAAAAACTCAGCATCAGCACTCAGCTCTCAGAGCATCTGCCAGTCCTTCATCTTCATTTGTTTTATGTTTGTATACTGTACTTTCAAGAATGGACTTCACATTATGATTGCAACAAACAAGTATTAAGAACTAAGGATCAACTAGGGTTGAAGTTATGAAAAGGAAAAAAAAAAAGGCAGATTAGATGGGCCAAGTGGTTTTTAACTGCTGTCACATTCTATGGGGGGGAGGGGGGTATTCAAATGTTTGAAAAGTCATTTGTGTGTCTGTTTTTTCCTAATAGACAGGAAAAAACAGACACCATGCCAACTTTTCAAACAACTGAATTCCCCCTATGTGTCTATATTTTAAGTAGTGGGTGTTGGTACCATTAAGGTGCCGCCCAAAGGAATTCCCTTGGAGGTCTTTAATCTTCTGTTATCTGCTCTTGACCCAAAGTTCCTGTAGGGACACACTTCAGGCCACGGGGTGTAAGTTAATAACAGGTGGCTGGAGGCAAAATAGAAGATTGTGAACTTGAACAGCAGTCAGCAGTGACTGTAGCAAATCACTATGAAATGAGTGTACAGTGATCTGTTCTTGTTCAGCAGCCCCCCGGGTGCCCCTATCGTGGTGCCCCTCTGACAGCTGGAACCCTGTGGCCAGTGCCTCCAATGTCTCTGGAAGTTATGCCACTGCTTCAGGCAAAGAGGTAAAGATCCCCCAAAAATAAACAAGAAGGGCTACAAGGAAAATAAGAGGAGTTGGAATCAATAATTACCAGTTTTTTATTTATACATTATTTAATTTGTCACAAATTCCACACAATTAATAAGTCTTCAATAATAAATTGAACTTCACTAAATAAATGAATGAATATTATACAGTGTGTATGAATTAATAAACCTTTCTAACCTACAATAGGCTAATACATTTCAAACTTCTATGTTACGCTACACACATCCACAGCAAATATTACAGTAAAATCGGTTCATCTACTACAGTGTAATTGTAATGTTGGTGCCAGGGACATGCAGCCAGGGGAGCCATTAATGATTACAATAATACAAAGAGGATACTTGAGACACATATTCTGTGTCATATGTATCTTCTTTATATTATTCTAAACATTTAATGCATTCATTTAGTTTGGGAGGCACCGATAGCAGTGCCTGCCATTGACAATGGTAACGGGGATAGAGCAGGGGGCGGGGCCAAGCCATGGACAGTAAAAGCCCATTAAAAAAAGTGGAGGAAGTGGCACTTATACAAGTACCTCAGTGACAGGGGCGTGCTTTCAGCTCACATGAAAGCACGCCCCTGTCAGTGATGCAGATGTGATTGGACAGCGGATCCGTGCTGGTTCCACTGTCCAATCACCCATATATGGTGGGGAGACAAGGAAGCAGATCATGGCACACACACCAGGCAGCAGAGGATGTTTTAGAAAGGTGCCCTGCGTACATAGAGTATGTGGGTGCTACCTGGCTGGTGTATGTGAGGACGTAACTAGACTGGGGTGAGTGGCTGTACATTGGGGGCGGTAAGCCCACCTCCACAATCTCCACCTACTCGGCTCAATGCACTGAGGACTCGGAGCAATGGGCTCGGCCTCCTAGTGCTGCTGCCGGCACACTTAGAGCATGGGAGGCGAGGCCCCGCCTCATGCCTGATAGATGTGCTGGGAACGGCAATGACGCTGTGCCTGCCTTCTCTCAGGGCAGCTCCCAGCAGCGGCGGTGCGTTTGCTTCCTGCAATACAGGGTCAGAGAAGTGGTGGCTGCAGGAGAGAGGTGAAGTGATGAGGCTGTTGAAATGAGAGGTGGTTGTTTGCACTTGTTAATGTCAGGTGGGGATGGGGCCAGGGGATCCTGGGCAGACAGCAGCACACTCAATATGCTGCTCATACTCTGCCTGCATGTGTGCTTGTGTGTGTGTCAGGACAGCTACTGTGCTGTTACATTTTCTACAAAATTTGTTCTGCAGGGATCATAAACTAGGCAGTGAAGGCGACTATGGTTGGTGGGACCCAGGGGGCCCCTCTGTCAGCTGCCACCGCCTAGTAGTGTATGGTGATTTTTTTCTCTAACATGGCCACAATCAGCGGACGTGCGAGCCGCATTCGAGAAATGTGGGGTGAACAGCAATCAGGTGACTGGGAGGAAATGAGCTGCAATAGGAGGAATGGTGGTTGTATGATCTATGATCATCATACTGTAGGGGTGACATTTGAATCAGCCTCATCATGCAAATGTCAACAGGGCTGTCCCCTACATTCCAACATTATCCAAAGCCATCATTAGCTCTGCTGCCAGTAACTAGACTCACCTGGTGCAGGTGTACTATTATATCCTGGCTGTTGGGATCCCAGCGCCTAGCATCCCAACCGCCAGAATGCCAGCAGTGGGGCGAGTGCAAAAGAAAAATATATATATTCATCTGCCTTCTCTTTATTAGGGGCCCCACTGTCTTAAGTGCCCCAGGCTCCCCATGGTCTTAATCCGGCTCTGGGCAGAACTCAGTGCCTCCCCAGCCATTAACCTCACCGCACGTTACTGGTTGGTGCACATTTGTGGCACATACTGTATAACATTTTCTGAGGTAATGTCTGCAGCTGCACAAAAGACATTTACAAGTTCCTTAAAAGCTATGTGGATTTCCATGACTTGTGCCCTGTTTCACTGTCTAGCTATGATAATTATCACATATTAATGCTGGAGACTAGTGACCTCTAAAATTAATGGCTGTATATCTATGAAACATATCTGAGTTCCTAAATAAAAGGTAACTGGATGCATTCCTCATTGTTTGCCCAGCTGCGCTGTCTGTGTAGCACAAAATACTTTCAAGATAATATTCATAGGTTTTCTGACAGCAAATGGCTTATTGCTTTTCTGCTGTCCATATACCTGTAGTCTGTGATACATGATCTCTTTGCAGTGATTGACAGCTGGATAAGAAAATGGCTGACTGGGTTCTGACTACCCAGGTGACAACTATTTGCAGAAGGTTATGTCTACCTTATGATTTACAGTCTCACAATATTCAACATTTTAGTCACACAGCCTCTTTAGGCCCCCCTCTCTCTCTTACACACATATGGCACACAAAAACATACATACATACATGCACTTGTGTCACACAGGCACACACATACATACAGGGCCTTAACTAGGTTTGTGCGGAGTGTGTCACCACACATAGTACTGCAGGGTAGGGGGCACTGTTAGCGGCACTTGCCAGTTATATGTTTTATTACTTACTCTTGCAGCACCCCCACTTTTTGAGCCTATCTCCCCCGTCTGTGTGTGTGTGTGTGTGTGTGTGTGTGTGTGTGTGTGTGTGTGTATATATATATATATATATATATATATATATATAGAAAAAACAGATAAGATCAGAGCGACCACCGGTGGTAAAAACAGTATAAAACTAGAGATGTATATTTAAATAAAAAGACGGGATTTATTTATAACGAACGTAGTCAGTAAAAAATTTTTTAGACATACATGGCAATATATAAAATGCGTGTTTTCCTAAAACGCATTTTATATATTGCCATGTATGTCTAAAAAATTTTTTACTGACTGTTTTTTCTACATTTCTTTTATCCTACACACGTACAAGTGTAGGTTTTATTTAAGATTGAGCAGACACCCCATAAAGAAAGGGGAGTGGTACTATAGAGATTAAACAGGGGAATATACTAGACATACTGTGAAAAACTATCTCTACTATTTTTTTGGCGCTGTCAGTTCACCCCATATACATATATATATATATGTATGTATATGTAGTGGGAAGGGGCAGAATAGCATGGGCATTCTCTGGGATTAATTTGTCATGCCCCTTCCCATGAGGCATGTGCCTTATGTCTCTATTGAAAAAATGGGGGGCACTTCTCTTCCTGGCACAGGCCACCAAAAAGTCTACTTATGGCTCTGCATACATAGAAACATAGAATTTGACAGCATATAAGAACCACTTGGCCCATCTAGTCTGCCCTTTTTTATCCTTTAGGTAATCTCAACCCTTTTTGAACCTTAATTCTTTGTAAGGATATTCATATGCCTATCCCAGGCATGTTTAAATTGCTCTACCGTTTTAGCCTCTACCACCTCTGATGGGAGGCTATTCCACTTGTCCACTACCCTTTCTGTGAAGTAATTTTTCCTTAAATTTCCCCTGAACCTGCCTCCCTCCAGTTTCAGTGTATGTCCTCGAGTTCTAATACTTCTCTTCCTTTGAAGAATGTTTCCCTCCTGAACTTTAAGACACTTGGTATATTTGGAAAGTTTCTATCATGTCCCCCCTTTCCCTTCTCTCCTCCAAACTATACATGTTAAGATCTTTTAGCTTTTCTGAGTAAGTTTTGTGATGTACTGTAGGCCATGTACCATTTTAGTTGTCCTTCTTTGTACACTCTGTAATGTATTTATGTCCTTCTGTAGATATAGTCTCCGGCACTTGACACAGTATTCCAGATGGGGCCGTACCAATGACCTATACAGTGGCATTATTACTTCTTTTTTCCTGCTACTGATTCCTCTCCATATGCAACCAAGCATCTGACTAGCAGCATCTGACTAGCCTTTCTCATTGCTTTGCTGCATTGCTTTCCTGCCTTCAAGTCACTTGAAATAGTGACTCCTAAATCCCTTTCCTCCTCAGTGGCTTCCATTATAGTACTCTTGATACTATATTTAGCCTTTGGGTTTTTAAGACCCAAGTGCATGATTTTGAATTTTTATCGTTAAACTGTAGTTGCCACATTCTTGACCATTTCTCAAGCCTAAGTAGGTCATCAATCGTTTGTTTTATCCCTCCCGGTGTGTCTACACTGTTGCATATCTTTGTATCATGTGCAAAAAGGCATACTTTCCCTTCAATACCATTTGCAATGTCACCAACAAAGATATTAAAGAGAACTGGTCAAAGTACAGATCCCTGGGGTACTCCATAGATTGCACTCCATTTACTACAACTGTCTGTTTCCTATCCTGCAACCAGGTTCTTATAAATTTAACTGTTTTATAATCCACCCCTATGCTTTCAAGTTTATTTAGCAGTCTGCGATGTGTCACAGTGTCAAATGCCTTTCTAAAGTCTAGATATTCTACATCTACAGCTCCCCCTTGATCTATTATTTTCATCACAGAGTCAAAAAAGTCAATAAGATTTGTTTGGCATGATCTCCCACCAGTAAATCCATGCTGCTTTGGATCCTGTAAGTTGTTTGATTTTAGATATTCCACAACTCTTTCTTTTAATAGTTTTTCCATTACTTTCTTTACTACTGATGTAAGGCTTACTGGTCTGTAGTTAGTTGCTTCTTCCTTGCTTCCACTTTTGTGCATTTGAACTACATTTGCTCTTTTCCAGTCTTCTGGTATGGCACCTGCATTTAGTGACTGGTTAAATAATTCTGTTAAAGGTGTCACCAGCACATATTTTATTTCTTTTAGTATCCTTGGGTGTATCCCATCTGGCCCCATAGATTTATCCACTTTTAGTTTTGAAAGTTCTGTTAGGACCTTCTCCTCTGTTAATGTACTTTCATCTACCTTATTTTTATGAATGTCCTTGCAACTTAACTGTGGTCCCTTCCCTTCTCCTTCTGTAGTAAATACTGAGCAAAAATAACTATTTAGGGGATCTGCTATTGCCTTGTCTCCATCCACCAAATGCTCACTCTCTGTCTTAAGTCTTATTATTCCTCCATTTGATTTTCTCCTTTCACTTATATACTATAAGCTTTGCCACCTTTATCTACTGACTGGGCCATTTTCTCCTCAGCTTCTGCCTTTGCATGTCTGATCACTTTCTTAGCATCCTTCCATCTGTCAAGATACACCTCTTTGTTGTTATTATTTTGAGTCTGTTTGTATTTCCTAAAAGCCATCTTTTTTTGCTTTTACACTAGTTGATACTTCTTTTGTGAACCACATTGGCTTCCTTTTACTGGTACTTTTCTTAACCCTTTTGATACAAAGGTCTGTTGCCCTTAGTATTGCACTTTTTAGTTTTTCCCAGCTCTCCTGCCCCCTTCCAAGTTCCTCCAGTCCACCAATGAATCACTTAAACATCTCCCCATTTTTGAAAGTCAGCATTTCTAAAATCCAACACCTTTGTTTTTGTGTGACAGGAGTTGGATCCCGTCTTTATACTAAACCATACTGCTTGAGGATCACTGGATCCCAGGTGCTCACCTACATATTTGTCTGATGTACTATCACCATTTGTAAGAATTCAATCTAATATTGAGTCTTTGCGAGTGGGCTTCCTCACCAATTGCTTGAGAGATGCTCCCTGTAAGGAATTTAGAAATTTGCCACTTGTAGCTGAACTTGCAAAAGACCCCTCCCAATTTACATCAGATAAATTAAAGTCTCCCATGATTATGACTTCTCCCTTTAAAGCCATTTTAGTGATTTTCAACAATAGGTTCCTATCCAAATCCTGCCCCTCCCCTGGTGGTCTATAGATCACCCCAAAGCGAATAATGTTCTTCTCCTCGGTTTCTATGGTGGCTCACAGGGCCTCAGTTTTGTCTTCAATATTTTGTCTAAAACTAGCATTTATGCTTTTTTTTCCCACATACATTGCTACCCCTCCTCCTATTCTTCTCATTCCATCCTTCCTAAATAAATTGTATCCTGGCATAGCTATGTCCCAGTCATGATTCTCATTGCACCAATATTCTGTAATTGCCACAATATCCAGGTTATCCCTTGTCATCATCACAATTAGTTCTTGAATTTTGTCTCCTAAGCATTTGCACACATAGCTTAAAGAATTTTGTCTGTGCACCTGTTATTAGTAGCCATGTCCAGACAGTACAAAATAAGTGACAAGTTTAAAGTTGAAATTACCTGTTTGGTGATGTTGCTCAGTGTTTGGTATTTGTTTTTTTACTAATCAGGAATCACACTCTGTCCTTTACACCATGACTACACCTCACTAAATGTAAAGTTATAGTACACCTGACCTCAAATGGCCAAACGATCAAAGAATGTAAACACCAGACAGCATGCAATAATAAACTATTTCACTGAGCAACTTCCCCACACATGCAATGCCAATTACAAGCAAATCATTACAACAAAAAACATACATGAGTTTGCATAAGAGAGAACTGTAGTGAGCAGATACAGTACATGCACACGTGCCACACAAATACACCCACACACAGAGTTTCCACTGCTTATCCACCTTTGAATTAACTCTGGCATGTTGTCAGTGCACTGCCTGCGCTATCGCCTTACTTATATAAGTTCATATGCTTTATGGGCTTCTCTCTCTGCCTCTGCTTACACTGTGCTTTCCCTCAGCAGCTCATTTTGACTCCTCTCTCCATGATCTGTCATCTCTCTCTTCACTTACACCTCATCTCGTGCTCCCTTTCCAACTGCCAGTAGTTTCTATCTGACTCTTGCCTCACTACTCAAGACTGCTTATGTGACGTCCTCCTCACTTCTTGAGCAGCTGCAGAGGCTCCTGAGAATTGCAGCCTGTGGTCTACCTGTATAACTGTATTACACAATGCCTTCCTGTGTTGTGTTGGCTTGTTTCCTGCAGGATTAATTCTTTATAAAACATATAGTTATCTGTCTCAGCCATAAGTATCTAATCATTTGTATGTGTTAATTTATATATGTTTCCTATACTTATATCTGTGTAAAACTTGCTAAAAAATAGTCTATTTTATTTAAAATACACATCTGACAATTTTAGCTATTTATCTTTAGTAGTTGTTTAGTAGTTCGACCACCATTATCACAATTATAATGCGCCACCAAGCAACAAGACCATGGTGCTTGGCAGCATGACAGCACCTCCCACTTAGACAGGTTTATTGGGAGCGCGACGGTGACCTCATGATGTCACATCACGCTACCTCCTCTGGCTGCTGTGGCTGGCGTGAAGAGAGGAGCCTGACTGCACTTTCCCGCAGCATCCCTTGCTGTGTGCCACAGTGCATTTGTTTCCCTTCACTCAGCTTGTGTGATGCACCAGATGCATCAGCAGTGAGCGGCTTTGTTCTTCACAGGCTGGGCTGCTGGGCATGTCTCTGGCTTCACTGTGTGGGGAAATTGATTTTTAATACAACGTGGACACTACTATATATTTCTATTATTATGGGGGTATTGCTATATATTTCTATTGTAATGTGGACACTACTATATAGTTCTATTATTATGGGGGTATTACTATATATTTCTATTGTAATGTGGACACTACTATATATTTCTATTATTATGGGGGTATTACTATATATTTCTATTATAATGTGGACACTGCTATATATTTCTATTATTATGGGGGTATTACTATATATTTCTATTGTAATGTGGACACTACTATATATTTCTATTATTATGGGGGTATTGCTATATATTTCTATTATAATGTGGACACTACTATATATTTCTATTATTATGGGGGTATTACTATATATTTCTATTGTAATGTGGACACTACTATATAATTCTATTATTATGAGGGCAATACTATATATTTCTATTGTAATGTGGACACTACTATATATTTCTATTAATATGGGGGTATTACTATATATTTCTATTGTAATGTGGACACTGCTATATATTTCTATTATTATGGGGGGTATTACTATATATTTCTATTGTAATGTGGACACTACTATATATTTCTATTCTTATGGGGGTATTGCAATATATTTCTATTATTATGAGGGTATTGCTATATATTTCTATTATAATGTGGACACTACTATATATTTCTATTATTATGGGGGTATTGCAATATATTTCTATTATTATGAGGGTATTGCTATATATTTCTATTATAATGTGGACACTACTATATATTTCTATTATTATGAGGGTATTACTATATATTTCTATTATAATGTGGACACTACTATATATTTCTATTATTATGAGGGTATTACTATATATTTCTATTATAATGTGGACACTACTATATATTTCTTTTATTATGCAGGTATTGCTATATATTTCTATTGTAATATGGACACTACTATATATTACTACCAGGGGCACTAGTACAGTATATATTCCTGTTTTAATGGAGGCAGTGCTATATATTGTTATTAAATTGGGGACATTACTATATATATTTATTATACTAGGGGCATTACTATATATTGCTATTATACTGGGTGTATCGCTATATGTTTCTATTATACTGGAGGCATTACTATATATTTCTAGCCTTGCCTCCAGAGTGCAAAGAAAAGGGACTTTGTCATGTGGCACACCACTAGTGTCTTGTAGCCACTCCCCCTAGTGGCATGTGACGACACCCCTCACAACACGTGACCACGCCCATTTTCGGAACTCAGTACCACTAAGAAAATATTTCTACTTGCAACACTGGTTATAGGATGTAGATAACAGACAGACCTGACCCAATAGTGTCCTGACTTGCTAGATGCCAGTAGTGGTGAGTGCACGGCAGTGGTAGCTGTTTAGTCACCAGAGGAAGCCATCTGCTACCCTCAATCCAATTCTAGATGGGTTTCCTGTGGCAACACTGAACACCGCTGCATCAGCACCAGATTCACCATCCTTGCCCCCTTATCATAATAAAAGCAGCAAGGATGGCTGAAACACATTGAAGTACCTACAGCTCCCCTTACAGGAACCATCTCCTCAAAGAAACCCCAGGTATACCCTGCATGTAGACTAAGCACTTGTGTGGCTGCAGAGTGCTCTGAGTGTGACTACTGAACCCGCACTGCAGCATGATGGTGGCACATCCAGTGCTGCTGCAGTGGTGTTCAGCATTGTCCCAGGAAACCCATCTGCAATTGGACTGAGAGTCGCAGATGGCTCCCGCTAGTGACCGCACACAGGGGCTAATTCAGACCTGATCGCTAGGCTGCTCACAAATTTGAACACCAACCATTTAACATCACTTGTCATCTATGTGTAGTTTTCCATCCTTGCTTTTGGGAGAAGGTAATGCCTGAAAGGAAAATGTGATTCAAACCACAAATTGGAGGGGTTATTACAGTATGTTTTATTAAAGTGAGCGGTAGAGGCGTGATAACACAGGTCATGTTATCATACCCCTTCTGTAAAATTATATCTTCCCAATATAAGCACATGACATGTAATACAAGTGAATATAACACGCTAATTTAACATTGTTATTGAATTCTGCATGGGTGTATTATTGTCAAGACCAATAAAAACATCCTACCGTATGCCTATACAATTAGTTAAGATTATGGGCCGCATATAGTGAAGTCTGAGCTGGCAGGAGGTGGGGGTTCCCGGACGAACTCATTATATTTTAAAAGTGCCAATCATGCACAAGGCAAAACCATACTTTGTTATGGATTGCCACTTTAAAAAATGTCCGAGTCCGGCTGGGAACCCGCACTTCTGGTCAACTGGGACTTCACTACATCCGGCTCTATACAGTAGATCAGGACTGGCCAACCTGTGGCGCTCAAACTGTTGTGAAACTACACATCCCAGCATGCCCTGCCACAGTTTTAGCATTACCTAAAAGTAACAATGTGGAAGGACATGTTGGGATTTGTGGTTTCTCAACAGCTGGAGAGCCGCAGGTTAGCCAGTACTGCTATAGCTTGAACTTTGAATTTTAAAAGCATTACGTTTTCAATGATTTTACTTAACTGCCTTAAATAATTGAACCTTCTTGGTGCAAAGTAAATTATTAGTTTCTATGAACCATAACACCATTTCCTTTACATATTATTTACTCACAATGTTGGCATAATAGTGCGCTCTCTGTCAATAGATATCCTCTGTATATCTAGTATTGCATTAATATACAATACACTAGTCACATCTGCATCTATCCTCAAGTGTCATTTAAATGGTCATATTATATTATTCATGTGTATTAATCATACTTATATATATATTTATTTGTTTCAGAACAATGACTATGCTGGAACTGCACAACTTGTGATACCTATTCAAGCATTCTCTGATGGTACTGCCTGCTTAATGGTAATTTCATTCTATTGCTGTGTTTATTTGTGTTCTGGCATTATTGAAATAAAAGGTCTGCAAAATAAAACTTTAGAATTTTTCAGTGTTACATAAAAATAACAAAAACTTTTTTGAAGGGGAAAAAGGAACAACCTTCTGCAGTAATGTAATTTTTTTTAACCACTTAACTGGCTGTTATTTTTCCCCAAAAAAAACACTCAGAAATTGCTATTTTTCAAATGATTGAATTAGGTTAAGAACATCTACTTAAAACCTATCCAACACTACTTTATTAAACAAATTTTCATAACAAATATTATTATTTTTTTAAACTTCGATGACTGACACAACAGACCATTGCGGCATCACAGCTTTATATTTCCCCATCAGCTGCCCCTCTCTGCATCCGCTGGGTGTACACTGGGAGGCTGGGGGCTGCTTTATTTACATACCTCCAGTGGCCGATCCTTTCTGCAGCCAGTGGGTGGAAGGTGATCAGTGATTGGCTGTTGGGGGAGGGAACAAGTATGTACTGGGGCCGGGAGGTCCCATTGAGCTTACCTTCCAGCAGCCGCCCACTGAGTGTTTCTGACTTGTCACATCAGATGCAACCACAAGTGGTTAAAGACTAATGGACATTTTTATCAAAGCTTCTAAAGAGGCAACACCTCCAAGTTCCTTCTTTAGAAGGTTTGATAAATCTGCCCCTAAGGAGCTGATACAAATCCCATACTACACGAGTTTGTGTTGCTTATTATGGGTGATATCGCTTTGTGTATGCTCATAAAGAAAATACACGTATATTCATGATTACAGATGCATATAGTAATACTCTCTATAACTGGAGATCTAGGACAGGGGAGGGAAGGGCTGGTCTAATACAAGCCAATTACAGTAAAATCAGATACATGCATATACACATGCAGGGCCGAAACTAGGAGAGTGTGAGCGGTGCTGTTACACAAGGTGGAGGGCCCAGGTGGTGGCACTATCATTGCCCCATTGCACCGGCAATTTCCATTCATGATGCTTGGAATGACACCCTGGCTGCCAGAGCCGGCCCTAACCAATATGATGCCCTAGGCAAGATTTTGGCTGGTGCCCCCTAGCACCACCGCTGGTTCCGCCTCTGACCTTGCACCTCTTTCCCAGCACCATCACCCCTCACCCATATCAGTCCTTATTTTGGGGTTTGTACCCCCTATATTTTAAATAGGAACAGTTTGCACATTTGGCACACACACTAAAAAGGGGTGTGTTTTTGTTGGCAAGGGGCATGGCCACACAATAGTAACCCCAATTCCAATTACGCCACACAGTACTGCAACTTTATTCACAATTGATCATGCAGTAGTGTTCATAATTCATATTACATCCCACAGTAGTATCACTTTACCTTATAAACGTTGCTACTCACAGTAGAGCCCCTTATTCACATTACACCACACCCTATTGCTCTTTATTCACATTAGACGACACAGTAGTGCCCTTTCTATATGCAACGTCACATAGTAGAGCACCTTATACACATAATGCCACACATTAGTAATGTATTTATACACATAATTCCACACAGTAATGCCCCTTACACATATGAGACACATTATTAATGTCCTTATAAACATAATGCGCCTTACACATTATGACAACCTTAATTAATGCCTTTTTACACATAATGTCCCTTACACATAAGCCGCACATTATTAATGCCCTTATACACATAATGACACACATAGTGCCCCCTACACATTTGCTGCACATTATTAGTGCAACTATACACATAATGACCCACATAAAGTAGTACCCTGTTACACATTTGCCGCACATTATTAATGCCCTTATACACATAATGACACACAGTGCCCCTTACACATATGTTGCACATTATTAATGCATTTTTACATGACACACATAATGCTCCTTACACATATTCCGAACACTACTGTAACAACCAACCCACTTACATGCACAGAGCACTCACACTGCCACTAACATTGTGACCTGTGCCTCTGCTTGTATACAGATGTGTCCTCATAAATATTGCCTCAATGCTAACATCTGGCACCTTTTTTTATGAAAATGCATCTTATTGCATGTGGCTAGGATGCACAAGCAGCTTCTACTGATTAAAATGATATGCAGCATGCCTATATACTGTGTGAGACTGTGGTTGTATCTGCATATGAAATGCTACACAGAATATAGGCATGCCGCATATCATTTTAATCAGCAGAAGCTGCTGATGCCCCTAGGCATATCAAATGCCCTAGGCAATTGCCTAGTTTGCCTATGCCTATGGCCGGCTCTTCTGGCTGCATCCAGTAGTGTTACTGTAGATCTGCCAGGGGACGCTCAGGGAAACCACTTTGCAGCCTATTGAGCTTCCTGGAGTATCCTTAAGATACTCCACCCAGAGCTCTACTTCCCAGAGCCGATGGCCCCACCCACACACGTGACATCATGACATCACAGGCTTAGAAGGCGAGGGATGACACAGGGTAAACTGCATCCTTTTATGGTGCAGCACACATTAGAAGGTGTATGCTGATGATGAAGACTTGACATAAATTAGATGCATTTGCTGTAAGTGTGGCGCAGAATGCATGTAATTATGTGTACAATTCTCCATAAGTGCAAAATAATGCTACTGTACTTCTGTGCTCTGTTTTACACTGTACACCTCTTTTGTCACTATATCAGCTACAAGACCAGCTCCAGGTCACTACACAAAAATATTTTTAGTCCCCCCCACACCAAACACACACACACACACACACACACACACACACACACACACACACACACACACACACACACACACAATACAGTATTATACAAATATTCAAATTTTATGTATTTAGGGATACATTGGGGCTGATAGTGTCGGGGTGTACATGCCCACATGTCACTGTCACTCCCACACAGCACTGGTCATAGCTCCTCTCCTTCTCAGTATAGACCCTTGAACATTTCAACCCCAGGCCCATTTTTTCCTTACTCCAGCCCTGATAAGCTACTATAACCACCCAGTACGCCAAGTTTTGTTTTTCTGTCTAACACAGTGCACAGTAACACTTCTCTTATTTTGTATTATTCAGCACATTTAGTTATGTGTCTATAAAACAGTTATATTCTTCTTACACACAAGTTCTTTACCATAAATACAAAATGGACAAAGTGTTTTATGTTTAAATGAAAATGTAGAGCTTATCTGTTGTCTTTACCATTTGTTCTTTTTTTAAGTTTGTGATGTTAATATGATGATATTATTTGACAGAGCCGTAACTAGACTTTTTGGTGCCCTGTGCCAGAAAGAGAATTGGAGCACCTCCCCCCCCTCCCCCTAATAGGTACATAAGGTGCATACCTCGTGGGAAAAGGGCATGACGATACTGACAAAACTAATCCCAGAGAAAGTCCATGCTGTGATTCCCTTTTACACATTTTGAGCTCGCTGTTATTCAGTTACAATATCCTATATTACGTAACACATTTCAATATACTGTCATATCCAGGATTTAAACCCATATCTTGATGCATTCCAGTTAAACACCCAACTCATTGATCTATTTGATCCTGCATAAAAACTGAGATTTCTAACTATATGAAGCTACAGTACCTTAGAATCAGTGATGTGTGGTGAGCTAAATGGCTCAGGAGGCACTGGCTAGCACCAGAGCCAGACTTACATGCAATTTATGAGCCAAAGCGTACATCTGGGCATTATACACAGGTGCAGCAGTATAAACTCCTGGAGATTTGGTGAGTTTTGATCAGAGATGTGCAGAAACGATAGGCATGAGAGGCACTGCCTCACCTGCCATAGACTTTTTACTCCAGAGTTTTGGCTATAAAAATGATTAGAATAATGCAAAGAAGATAATCCAAACATGTTCTTTGTATTTTTCATATACTTTATAGAGTCAAACCTCTGGTACAAACGTTAGTATGACAGGAAAGGCTCTGCCTCACCTGCCTCACCCCACCGCATGTCACTGCTTAGAATTGTCTAGCTCTCCATGCAAGGGCAGATAGCTCAATGAATAGATTGTCTGACTACAATGCCACAGGTAATGGGTTTGAAACCCAGGTATGTCAATGTAATAAAGGATAGTGTGACTGACTAACAAAGAGCTGTCAAGTTAAGTTCATGAATGCTGTATAGGTATTAGCAACGGAAGAGGTGGGTGTAGGAGATAGGGGCAGTCAGGAGTTGCTGGGCTCCAAAAAGAAGGGAAGCTGCAAGTGAGAGTAATTAAAACAGATAATTGACAGGTGACACCAACAGTGCCCCCTCCCCTGCAGCACTATGTGCGGTGCCACACTCCACACACACCTAGTTACATCCCTGTTGTTTGACTTTTGAGAATACTAATAAACTAATAAATAAACATCAGCTTAATGGCAACCATAGTATTTATATATTTAAAAAAAATAAGAAAATGAAACATTGGTAAATTGCATTTTATGTTTTTGTTTTTTTTCAGCATAAGTTATATAAAGAAAATGGTTTTGATCTTATTGAAATTCTCAATATAGCGATCAGTTCTGCGGTAAGTAAACAGCATATGAGATAATATATATGCAACCTTTTTTGTTGTCTAGGGCCACATTGTTCTGTGCAGGGACGTAATAAAATTACATTTGTTTACATGTTCATACAAACACAAGAAAAGAGTTCAACAATGGTAAAAATCCCATCTGGAGTAGAAATGTGTGCGCCCCCTGGAGGTATTATAGTCATGCCATGAATGGGACATGTTTACGTCACATACAGAAGATGGCTACCACACCCTTCCTCAGTAACACATAGAGGCCTCCCCTTTGTACTGTATAAGGGGGGTAATTCCAAGTTGACCGCAGCAGGAAATTTTTTAGCAGTTGGGCAAAACCATGTGCAGTGCAGGGGGGGGGGCCAGATATAACATTTGCAGAGAGAGTTAGATTTGGGTGGGTTATTTTGTTTTTGTGCAGGGTAAATACTGGCTGCTTTATTTTTACACTGCAATTTAGATTGCAGATTGAACTCACCACACCCAAATCTATCTCTCTCTTCACATGTTATATCTGCCCCCCCTGCACTGCACATGGTTTTGCCCAACTGCTAAAAAAATTTCCTTCTGCGATCAACTTCGAATTACCCCTAAGGTTTCTTACTTCCACCACTTCCATGTAAAACATTGTTCCTTAACTCTTTCAATTCTTACTGCAACTGCAGAGGAAGTGACTAAGGGCCTAATCAGTGTTCCTTAAACATAGGTGAAAATAATAATTTTCTCCTACTTTTGTAAAATGTATGTGCTGTCCACATTCATTAAATGGATAATGCTGAAATCTCCTGCTTACTGGTCATCCCATGCACAGCTATGAGGACCTCCTCTTTCCCCAATTCATCAAACTACAGAATTTTTGGAATTTGATTGCAGGAATGGGCGCCAACTTCAAATGGCATCCGTTCTAGAAGCCCCACTCTTTCCTATGGTAACCTATCATATTTAACTGCCCTCTGCTGCAAGGTGTTTGGTTTGATTATTGGGTCTGTGGATGAAGGTGTATACTTCACAATGCTGTCTGTTATTAATTACTGGCTAAGGGTGTGTGTGATATTTGTAGGGTCCACCTTTATGTGAGTTGTATTTATCTGGCAGTACTACCAACTTATATCCACGTCCCTGCCTTTATATAGATAATTAACTAGAATACCTCCAAGTTGTGAAAGAAACAACTGTACTGTAAATATACAAAAAGTAACTCCAAAAATAGAAACAAATATCATATATCCATAAATAGAATCCCTTGCTGTCCAGGGCACATATGTCAGTATTATCTCATGGTTTGCAAGTGTTAAGTGATTAGTGTAGAAGTCAAATGTATTGCCAGCAGTAGCGGTTCTTGCCACGGGCTAGCAAGCTTTTTGCCCGGGGCGCTGCTGTCCCCATGTCGCCGCCGTGGCAAGAGCCGCTACTGATCCCAGCTTCCCACTCCCCGGCTGCAGGAGGCGCCGTGGGCTGTGTGGGGGCCCACTGCAGCCGGCTCCACTGACAGACACTAGAGATCATAATTGACCTCTAGTGTCAGTGCAGCACTGCTATGGGAGAGACGTCATGACGTCTCTCCTATAGAGAAGAGCCGGCGGCCAGAGACAGAATGCAGTGCAGCAGCGGTCTGGAAGCAGGACAGGGCTGGTAAGTATTGTGTTGTTGTTGTTGTTTTTTTATTGTATGTGTGTTGTAAGCGGTGCTACTGGGGCACAGCTACAGGGGTCACAACTACTGGGGGCACAGCTACTGGGGGCACAGCTCCAGGGGGCACAACTACAGGGGCACTACTATTGGGGCAAAGCTACAAGTGGCACAGCTACAGGGTGCACTACTATTGGGGGCACAGCTACTGGGGGCACAACTACAGGGGCACTACTATTGGGGCAAAGCTACAAGTGGCACAGCTACAGGGGGCACTGCTACAGGGGGCACAGCTACAGGGGGATAACTGTGGCCACGCCCCTATTCTTGTAGCTCTATTTTACCAGGGGGGGGAGGCGCCACAGAAAACTTTCGCCCTGGGCGCCACAATGTCTAGGACCGGCCCTGATTGCATCCAGCAGTGTTACATGTTATACTGCAACTAAACACCAAAAAAGAAAGAGGAAACCCAGAGCTTCATGAACAGGAGGGGTATTAGTATTAGTATACATCTGCAGCAGTCAAAGAAGAGAATATTGCCAATCTCACAGGAATCCAAAGTAACAAAAATTGCTGCCATGCTGTATACTTAATTCAGACTATGTGGTATAGTAAATACACAATTATTGGGATAAATACAAGTAAAATGAAATTGATATATACATAAGTGGGATGCAGTCAATTTGCCGTCTGTCGGGATCCTGCCAGGATACAGACGCCGGAATCCCGACAGCAGGGGAAATGCCAGTGGTCAGAATCCCGACCACAGCCCTGTATTCCCACACGGGTGGTGGTCCACACCACCACCTAAGGGAGAATATAATAGTTTGGGGAACAGCGCTCGCCACTTGGCCTGAAGCGTCACGAGCGCTGTGAGCCCACGAGGGGACTCATTGTGCTCACTGCCAGCATTCCGGCTGTCGGGATTCTGCCGGTGGTCTCCTGACCGCCGGGATCCCGACCACCAGTAATGCATACTGAACCCACATAAGTAAAGGAGTGCTTTCACAGTTGGATAGAAGTGTATAAAGGCCCTCATTCCGAGTTGATCGGTCGCAAGGCGAATTTAGCAGAGTTACACACGCTAAGCCTACGCCTACTGGGAGTGTATCTTAGCTTCTTAAAATTGCGACCGATGTATTCGCAATATTGCGATTACAAACTACTTTGCAGTTTCTGAGTAACTTCAACCTTACTCTGCCTGTGCGATCAGTTCAGTGCTTGTCGTTCCTGGTTTGACGTCACAAACACACCCAGCGTTCGCCCAGACACTCCCCCGTTTCTCCAGCCACTCCTGCGTTTTTTCCGGAAACGGTAGCGTTTTCATCCACACGCCCATAAAACGCCGTGTTTCCGCCCAGTAACACCCATTTCCTGTCAATCACATTACGATCGCCGGAGCGATGAAAAAGCCGTGAGTAAAAATACTATCTTCATTGTTAAATTACTTGGCGCAGTCGCAGTGCGAATATTGCACATGCGTACTAAGCGGATTTTCATTGCGATGCGATGAAAAATACCGAGCGAACGACTCGGAATGAGGGCCCAAGTTCAGTCCAGTCTGACTTAGGAAAAAGGAAGCAATAAAGGCAACAGTGTAGTAGCATATAAATCCTGTGATCACAGTGGGCAGTTAGTAATAACCTAGCTGTTAGACTGATACAAGGTTATTTAGCAGTTAGCAGTTAGAAGTGACATCAGTTTCTTGATACATGTAATCAGGTGGACTAGATGGAGGTTAAAAAATATACAGTACTGTATTAAATGACTTTGGGGGTCATTCCTAGTTGATCGCTCACTAGCTTTTTTTTTGCAGCACAGTGATCAGATATTCACCGCCTATGGGGGAGTGTATTTTCACTTTGCAAGTGTGCGAACGCTTTTGCAGCCGAGCGGTACAAAAAAATTTTGTGCAGTTTCTGAGTAGCTCTGTACTTACTCAGCCGCTGCGATCACTTCAGTCTTTTTGGTCCCGGAATTGACGTCAGACACCTGCCCAGCAAATGCTTGGACACGCCTGCGTTTTTCCAAACACTCCCAGAAAACGGTCAGTTGACACCCATAAACGCCCTCTTCCTGTCAATCTCCTTGCGTTTGGCTGTTCAAATGCATTCTTTGTTAAATCCATCGCCCAGCAGCGATCCTCTTTGTACCCGTACAACGCAACTGCGCATTATGGTGCATACTCATGCGCAGTTTTGCTGAGTTTTGACCTGATCGCAGTGCAGCAAAAAATAGCTAGCGTGCGATCAGGTCAGAATGACCCCTTTATACGGAGCTTAACATTCCCAGTTGATGTCCACAATAAGGTTGCTGGGGTGCTGCCAGTGGCAGTCACAATAGCCTCTAACAAAGTGGCTCCCGGAACTGAAAAGCCTGCTTCCAGCTTTATATCAAAAGCCGTGATCACCTAAGTGCCAGCAGTTTGAAGGGCTCTCAGTGGTCCACTGGATGGATAACTCCTGTTTCCAAATAGGAACCTTACACGAGGTGTTGATGGACTGACCAAACTTGGAGTTCCATGTTTTATTTGACAACGGTCATTAGCAGTGCTTAAAGTGGTCATTGAGAGGAGGTGGAACTCCCCCCCCCCCGCGCCCATGCAATAAAAGTTTTGCGCCGCACCTACGGTGTGCAAACCACAGAAGGCGTGGTCTCAACATGAAAGGGGCGTGGTCACACAATAGTAATAATGGCACAGTAGTAGCACCCCTAATACACAATGCCCACAGCAGAAGTGCCCCTTTTACAATGACCACAGTAGTAGTGCTCATTATACAATGTCCACTGTACTGGTAGTGCCCCTTATATAGAGCCCATAGTAGTGGTGCCCCTTATGTCCCCAAGAGTGATGCCCCTTATGAAGTGCCCCCTTTACAATGCCCTCATTATTATTGCCCCCATTAGTAATGCCCTTAATGGTAATGCCCCTGTGTAGTATTGCCCCCAGTAGTAATGTTGCCTGTAGTAATGCCCCCAGTCATTTAGCCCCCAGTAGTTTAGCCACAATAGTTATGCCCCCAGTAGTTTAGCCTCCAGCAGTAATGCCCCTGCAGTTATGACCCCAGTAGTTTACCCCCACTTTAGTTTAGCCTCCAAGTGGTAAGAGCCCCAGTAGTTTAGCCCCTGTAGTTTAGTCCTCATGTAGTTTGCCCCATGTAGTTTAGCCCCCATTAGTAATGCCTCCTGTAGGTTAGCCCCTGCAGTTATGCCCCATGTAGTAATGCCCCAGTAGTAATGCCCCCAGTTGTTTAGCCCCTGCAGTTATGCACCAGTAGTTTAGCCCCCCAGTAGTAATGCCCCCCGTAGATTAGCCCCAAGTCGTTTGCCCGAAGTAGGAATGCCCCCAGCAGTTTAGCCCCTGTAGTTATGCCCCCTGTAGTTTACCCCCTTGTAGTTATGCCCCCAGTAGTAATGTGCCCCTGTAGTTATGCCCCCAGTAGTAATGCACCCCTGTAGTTTGCCCTCAGTAGTTTGCCACCTTGTAGTTTGCCCCCAGTATTTAGCCCCATGTAGCTTGCCCCAAGTAGTAATGCCCCCAGTAGTTTAGCCCCAGTAGTAATGCCCCCTTGAAGTTTATCCCCGCTGTAGTAAAGCCCCACTAGTTTAGCCCCAGCAGTAATGCCCCTGCAGTTATGACCCCAGTAGTTTACCCCCACTTTAGTTTATCCTCCAAGTGGTAATACCCCCAGTAGTTTAGCCCCTGTAGTTTAGTCCTCATGTAGTTTGCCAAATGTAGTTTAGCCCCCATTGGTAATGCCTCGTGTAGGTTAGCCCCTGCAGTTATGCCCCAGGTAGTAATGCCCCCAGTAGTAATGCCCCCAGTAGTTTAGCCCCATCTAGTTTAGCCCCCAGTAGTAATGCCCCAGTTATTTAGCCACTGCAGTTATGCCCCAGTAGTTTAGCCCCCCAGTAGCAATGCCTCCAGTAGTTTAGACCCAAGTAGTTTGCCCGAGGTAGGAATGCCCCCAGTAGTTTAGCCCCTGTAGTTATGCCCCCAGTAGTAATGCACCCCTGTAGTTTACCCTCAGTAGTTTGCCCCCTTGTAGTTTGCCCCCAGTATTTAGCCCCATGTAGCTTGCCCCAAGTAGTAATGCCCCCAGTAGTTTAGCCCCAGTAGTAATGCCCCCTTGTAGTTTATCCCCGCTTGAGTAATGCCCCAGTAGTTTAGACCCCAGCAGTAATGCCCCTGCAGTTATGACCCCAGTAGTTTACCCCCACTTTAGTTTAGCCTCCAAGTGATAATACCCCCAGTAGTTTAGCCCCTGTAGTTTAGTCCTCATGTAGTTTGCCCCATGTAGTTTAGCCCCATTGGTAATGCCTCGTGTAGGTTAGCCCCTGCAGTTATGCCCCCGGTAGTAATGCCCACAGTAGTAATGCCCCCAGTAGTTTAGCCCCATGTAGTTTAGCCCCAGTAGTAATGCCCCCAGTTGTTTAGCCCCTGCAGTTAAGCCCCAGTAGTTTAGCCCCCAGTAGTATTGCCCCCAGTAGTTTAGACCCAAGTAGTTTGCCCGAGGTAGGAATGCCCCCAGTAGTTTAGCCCCTGTAGTTATGCCCCCTGTAGTTTTCCCCCTTGTAGCTATGCACCCAGTAATAATGTGCCCCTGTAGTTATGCCCCCTGTAGTAATGCACCCCTGTAGTTTGCCCTCAGTAGTTTGCTCCCTTGTAGTTTGCCCCCAGTATTTAGCCCCATGTAGCTTGCCCCAAGTAGTAATGCCCCAGTAGTTTAGCCCCAGTAGTAATGCCCCCTTGTAGTTTAGCCCCGCTGTAGTAATGTCCCAGTAGTTTAGCCCCCAACAGTAATGCCCCTGCAGTTATGACCCAAGTAGTTTATCCCCACTTTAGTTTAGCCTCCAAGTGGTAATACCCCCAGTAGTTTAGCCCCTATAGTTTAGTCCCCATGTAGTTTGCCCCATGTAATTTAGCTCCCATTAGTAATGCCCCCAGTAGTTTATCCCCAGTAGTAATGCCCCCTTGTAGTTTAGCCCCGCTGTAGTAATGTCCCAGTAGTTTAGCCCCCAGCAGTAATGCCCCTGCAGTTATGACCCAAGTAGTTTATCCCCACTTTAGTTTAGCCTCCAAGTGGTAATACCCCCAGTAGTTTAGCCCCTGTAGTTTAGTCCCCATGTAGTTTGCCCCATGTAGTTTAGCCCCCATTGGTAATGCCTCGTGTAGGTTAGCCCCTGCAGTTATGCCCCCAGTAGTAATGCCCCCTTGTAGTTTAGCCCCATGTAGTTTAGACTCAAGTGGTAATGCCCCCAGTTGTTTAGCGCCTGCAGTTATGCCCCAGTAGTTTAGCCCCCCAGTAGTAATGCCTCCAGTAGTTTAGCCCCAAGAAGTTTGCCCGAGGTAGTAATGCCCCCAGTAGTTTAGCCCCTGTAGTTATGCCTCCTGTTGTTTGCCCCCTTGTAGTTATGCCCCCAGTAGTAATGCACCCCTGTAGTTTGCCCTCAGTAGTTTGCCCCCAGTATTTAGCCCCATGTAGCTTGCCCCAAGTAGTAATGCCCCCAGTAGTTTAGCCCCAGTAGTAATGCCCCCTTGTAGTTTAGCCCCGCTGTAGTAATGCCCCTGTAGTTTGCCCCCAGTAGTAATGCCCCTGTAGTTATGCCCCCAGTAGTAATTCGTCCCTGTAGTTATGCCCCCAGCAGTAATGCACCCCTGTAATTTGCCCCCAGTAGTTAGCCCCATGTAGCTTGCCCCAAGTAGTAATGCCCCCAGTAGTAATGCCCTCTTTAGTTTGCCCCCTTGTAGTTTATCCCCACTGTAGTAATGTCCCTTGTAGTTCAGCCCCCAAATAGTAATGCCCCCAGTAGTTTGCCCCTTGTAGTTTAGCCGCCTGTAGTTTAGTCCCCAAATAGTAATACCCCCAGTAGTTTTGCCCCTGTAGTTATGCCCCCAGTAGTGTGCCCCAAGTAGTAATGCCCCCAGTAGTAATGCGCCCCTGTAGTTTACCCCTTTTAGCTTGCCCCCTGTAGCTTGCCCCCAGTAGACATGCCTTAAAAAAAACCCACTATACTTACCAAGCCCCGCTCCCGCGTCCGACAGCTGTGATCTACTGGCGTCCGGCTCCCCAGCACTATGAGAGAGACGTCATGACATCTCTCTCATAGCGCGCAATGAGCCGGGAGCCGGAAGCAGGAGCTCAGTAATGAGCTCCTGCCGCCGGGCTTCCACTGTGCGGGGAGAGCTGGGCTCCGCTGGTAATAGCGGGCACCCGGCATCTCCCTGCGGCGCCGGCACATATCAGGTGAGGTGAGCCGGAGGAGGCGGAACTGCCTTCCGTCTCCAAGTGGAACTGACGGAACGTAGTTCCACTCCGTCCGGCTCACTTTAACCCCTGATCATTAGTTGCGCCAGCGTGAATGGCAGATACAGTAGGGAGAAGGGCTGCGGCCTGAATATCCACTGGATAACTGCACAATAAATCACATTTGTGAGTGTGCAGAGCAGCAACACCTCTCATCCACTACTGTAGCCTTTCTTAATCTTGTTATAACTAAACAAGGACAAAATGACCAACTCTTTGATCGTATCGTATACTGTACCTGAGGAAGGCCAGGAGGCCACTATGCTTCGAATAATGCACACTGATTCGGTCTACCAGTACTAGCATTAAGAGATAATCACCAGATGGCCATCTGTCATAATCTACACAGCAAAGTATTGTTACACAGCATACTCAGAAGTCTTGCAAATGCTAAGATTGCAAACGCAGCACCACAATATACAGCAGACATAAAGCGTATGACAAAACTCCACAATGGCAAGCAACAACTGACATGGGGTGATCCCTGGAATCCCAGATGGAAATTAGGAACAGGTTGGAACTTTACTTCAGAAACTCAGTCCACCAAAGGAGCACACCACCCCCAGCCCCCAGCTTGCACAGGAGACAGCACAGCGGCACACTCTCACCTTTATATATCTGTGCAGCGTCCAGACATGAGGTCCTGCAGCATCACCCTCCCCTGCAGCATCCATTCCATTCTCCATCTCGGGGCTTCCGGGAGCTGTGATGTGCGCTGGTGGCAGGGAGGCACCTTTGTGACGTCAAGGGTGAGGAGGAGGCGCCGGGTCACTCCCAGTGAGTATGCAGCTCCTCTAGAGAGTGACGGGTGTTATGTCGGAGGGGGCAGGCGGACTGGCAGCCAGGCCTAGGACACTGCTGTAAAAGGAATTTGTTTTTCCAAACTACAGCACAGAGACTTGCCACAGCAGAAGCGGTGGGCCTATTTTGGGGTGTGGGCCTGGAGCTGCAGCTCCATCAGCCCCATTATTAATCCAGCCCTGTTTCAGGGGCAAACACAGGATTTACTAGGGGGAAAGATATATGGTAAGTATTATCATTAATAAGCGGATATGGATACCCGACACAGCAATATAAAAAACCCTTTGTATCAGAGGAGCTTTCTGTCTGAGTTGTCCGCCAATCCTCATGGGTCGACTACTTGAAAGTGAAATCTAGATACTCAGGTATAGTAGGAATTCACTTAGGTGAGAACGTTTAGTGGATCAGCAGTGATAGCCTGGTCTCTGACTCATACAGATAAGATGTACCCCTGATGAAGTCTTATAATAAGACGAAACACGTTGGGTTTTCTTGTTCTTCCTATATGATGTAACATAGTAACATAGTAACATAGTATCTGAGGTTGAAAAAAGACAATTGTCCATCGAGTTCAACCTATTTGTGGTGTCCTATGCATGATGATTTGACTAAAATTTCTGACTGATGCTGCTGTCAGCCATTGCATTTTATCCCTATTTATAGTAACTATAATGCATGACTATGCACCATACCCCTGGATATCCTTTTCCAATAGGAATTTATCTAACCCATTCTTAAAGGTGTTGACAGATTCCGCCATTACAACTCCCTCGGGCAGGGAATTCCAAACACGTATTGTCCTTACCGTGAAAAAGCCTTTACGCCGTATTGTGCGGAATCTCCTCTCCTCTAACCTGAGCGAGTGTCCACGAGTCCTCTGTGTTGATCTAACCAAAAACAGGTCCCGCGCAAGCTCTGTGTATTGTCCCCTTATATATTTGTAGATGTTGATCATATCCCCTCTTAGTCTCCGCTTTTGCAATGTAAACATGCCTAGTCTTTCAAGCCTTTCCTTGTATTCCATCGTCTCCATGCCCTTAATTAGTTTGGTCGCCCTCCTCTGTACCTTTTCAAGCTCCAGGATATCCTTTTTGTAGTACGGTGCCCAGAACTGTACACAGTATTCAAGGTGTGGCCTCACTAGTGATTTATATAACGGGAGTATAATACTCTCGTCCCTAGCATCAATACCCCGTTTTATGCATGCTAATATCTTATTAGCCTTCTTTGCTGCTGTCCTACTTTGGATACTACTTCTTAGCTTGCTATCTCTATGAGGACACCTAAGTCCTTTTCCAGTACAGAATCCCCTAAGTTTACCCCATTTAGTAGGTAGGTGTAATTTTTGTTCTTGTTACCACAGTGCATTACCTTACACTTGTCTGTGTTGAAGCGCATTCTCCATTTGGCTGCCCATGCTTCTAATTTAACTAAGTCGTTCTGAAGAGACTCGGCATCCTCCTCTGTATTTATAGCCTTACATAATTTGGTATCATCTGCAAAAATTGACACCATGCTCTCTAGACCTTCTGTTAGGTCGTTAATGAAAATATTGAACAATAGCGGTCCTAATACTGAGCCTTGCGGCACACCACTTAGCACTTCAGTCCAAGTTGAAAAAGATCCATTAACCACAACGCGCTGCTTCCTATTATCTAACCAGTTTTTGACCCAAGTGCATATTGTGCTTCCTAGCCCTGAATATACCTCTGAATATATATTGAAGAAAAAGGGGAGACTGTAGAGATTCACCTACTATTGTACTCGACATCTTAAACGGAAATACACTAAGTGAGGAGCGACTTATTACTCCTTGTACAAATGAACCATGGACTTTGAACTTGTTTTTATGTATATATAAAAAAATTTATGATGGAAAATGTTGCCACCATGTTTTGACTCTTAAAGGTGTGAATCATAAGTGCCTTTTGTAACACAGGGTGTTGACTCAACCCTCAGGCGCCAGCTCACCTATTGTTGTATATATATATATATAAATATATATATATATAGACACTCCCACCCTGCAGGCACCCCCGCACTGCTGATTCTGCCGGCAACCCTGCATTGAAGACACTGCCAGCATCCCTGCTCTGAGGACACCTCCAGCACTCCCGCATTGCTGACACTGCCTGAACCCCTGTACTGAGGAAACCGCATGCCCTCTTGTACTACTGACACAGCCAACACCCCCGTACTGCTGACACCTCCACAGAGAGGACGCAGCCCACACTGCAAACTCCCCTGTACAGAGGACACCAGATGCAACCCCACTTGCCGACACTGTTGGCACCTCCCCACAGAGGACACCACTGGCACCCATGCACTGCCGACACAGCCAGAACCCCGTACAAAGGACACAACCAGGACACCCACACTGCCGACACTGCCAGAACCCCTGTAGTGAGGACACTGTCAGCACCCCTGCACTGAGGACCCAGTCTTCACCCACCACTGCTGACACCACTGGCATACCCACATTGAGGACACCGCCGGCACCCTTCGCATTGTGCACAGCCCCACACTGAGGACAACGCTGACATGCCCAGCCACAGTAAGTGCACTATTGTTGTATCTGACCTGCACTGTATCCAACATGCACTGTATCTGACCTTGCACTATAGCCAACCCACACTGTATGCTACCTGCACTGTATCCGACCCACACTGTAAACTGCAATGTATCCAAACTACAGTGTATTCCACACTGTATCCGACACGCACTGTATCCAACCTGCACTGTAACTTGCACTGTGTCTGACCAGCACTGTAACCTGGTCAAAATTTAACTGACCCCCCCCCAAAGTATTACGCACTGTACTATGAAGGTACAAAATGCTGTTTTTTGTGATTGGGGAGATTTTGTGGAGCTGCTCGACAAGAAGGCTGATTGATAAGAAATATTTCTTGCCACTTTGTGGATGGCAGAAATATTTGCCTGTAATCAGGGATCTGCCGGTCGTGCAGCCCAGACACTTGAAGCAACCATTACAAACCAGTTGTATTGCATTTTTTGAAGGAAAGACATCAAATGTCAACACTGCGATACATGGTCAATGACTGCCCCCCCTTCCCACTCTTACCCACGTAGGGGAGGAGATCGTGGGTTGACTCTGCTGAAAAGAGATGCTCGTTGGATCCATCAATTGGAAACAGTGGCCCACAAGGTCCTAAATGTAACAAATTATCTACATATGTTTATTTAACAAGACATCTTCTATTATTGTTGGATTCCTGTATTTAGGTGTTTATTATAATTGCCAGCTGTATATGGCAATTATGCTAGTTGGTCGATTGTTGTACTGGCATGAAATGGATGTAACTGACCTCCATTTGGTTGAGTGATTAACCCTTTCTATGTCTGATGATCTGGCCTTTAGTATAATTAATAATGTATTTGTTTTTGGTGGGTTTAAGTTGTTTTGTACATATGTTGGCTTTATGTTGATGTACAGTATTGTTACCTATTACCCTGAGGCACTGCCTGCAGGTCTATTGCATGTTAACCGCTGCCTTTTTCTATTATTAGATGACTATGTCACCATAGTAAGATAACCAATTGGGATATTAAGTGTTAATGCTGTTCATTAATGAATAGCGAGTGACAGTCACCCTACTTCCGGATAGTGCTGTGTGTGGAACGCAAACTGGTAGTGGCGTGTGTTTGAGGATGGATAGCAGTGCCTGTTGTGATCAGCCGTTGTGGTCACTATGGTGACGCGTCTGCTGGCCGTGACGTGGATGCGGCTGTGGTGCGACACACTTCCGGTGGTGTTCATGGAACCCATACCGGAAGTTAGTGATTGCAGTTTGTCAGTTGTCTCTGTTATGAGACATTATTGGTGAACACAGAGTTAATGGTGAATGCTGCAGCAGCCAGTGGTAACTGTTATGCTCTTTCATTTCTGTGATTGGGCACATCTGTGAGCATGTGGAGGCATAACGAGTGTCTCACACTGATGACATCAAGTGTTTGGGGTGAAGACATGTAATGAGTTTCAGGTGTGCATTAGGTACTTACAGGCCAATGTGGGCACACAGTGGGGTTTGCATCTCTCCTGTCTGGTTCTGGTGGACTTGACAAAGGTCTTGTAAGGACCGAAATGTTTTACAGCAATGTTTCTATCTGTGATGTGGTAATTAAAGTTTGGTGAATTTATACTTGAAGACTTGTGAGTGCTCTCTATTATATAATATATCAGTGCCGTAACTAGGTGTGTGCCGATGGTGCCTTGCTCACAGCGCACATGCACTGAAGGCGCACCATTGGCAGCACCCCCTCACTAGCCCGCACGGCCGCAGTCACTCAGTACTCACTGTCCACTTGTTCAGCGCTGCTGTCTGCCTCCCGCCAGCCGCCAGAGCCGCCCTCTTACTGCCACGATCTTAGGTCTCTGAGCAGGGCCAAAGCCACAGCCACTGCTTACTGTTCAGCGCTGCTGCCCGTCTCCCACCAGCCGCCGCAGCCGGCTTTGAGCGCCACATTCCCCCACCACACTGCCGCAATCTTTGGTCTCCTAGTCCCGCTGATGCCTGCCTCCCGCTTCCACCTGTTCAGAGGACTCAGAAGCATGCCGCAACTGCCAGCTCCCAGGTCTCTGCCTCCTTTGCCATTAACAGCCTGCCGTTGATTCCGGATCACAGGTGAGGGTGAGTATAACTCTCCCTCCCATAAAAGAGGGACTGCCTGCCACAATGTGTCAAAAATTTGGACTGCCTGCCATAATGTGTAAAACAAAGGGGGACTGCCTGCCATGATGTCTAAAAAAAGGGAACTGTCTGCCATAATTTGTAAAAAAGAGGGACTGTCTGCCATGATGTGTAAACAATGTGGACTGCCTACCATAATGTGTAAAACAAAGGGGGACTGCCTGCCATGATGTCTAAAAAAAGGGAACTGTCTGCCATGTGTGCAAAATAGGGGGACAGTCTGCCATGATGGGGACTGCCTGCCATCAGTGCCAGATTAAGGGCCACATGGGCCTGGAGCTGAAATATATGAAGGGCCTATTGTATGCCGCCGCGGTGGGTGTAACCATCACCGTGGGGGTATGACTGTTGTGGGGGTGTGACCAGTATTGTGGGGGGGTGGCATGCGTCATGGGGTGTGACTAGAACTAGAACTTTGCGGGCCCCTTAGCAACATTTTGAAATAGCCCCCTACAGCTTCTAGAGAGACACCTGTCTGTGCAGTGCTCCACCAGTGTTAGTAATGTACTGTTTATTAGGAGAAAGCTCCGCCACTGATAAAATTACAATATAATGTAAATTGACAATTCTAGAAACACTGTATTGCAATAAAACAGACTACATGGGACAAAGACAGATGATGAGGGTAGAAAAATGCAAGCACCACCATCCTAGAAATATTATTACCAAATAGCACTGTGCACTGCAGTGATACCACCACCACCTTACTGTATGTGCAGTTTGTTTTTATTTTAGCTGTACTGTACATGTAACCTCTGCTCATACTGTATGTCATACCATGTAACACACAAGTTTCCGACCAAACAGAGCCGTCTTAACAGCAGTGTAGGCCCCTGGGCACAGCAATGCACTGGGCCCCCTACCCATCTTCCAGCAGTAGGGGTGGGGGTGCTATCAGCGGCAGCTTTGATGTCCCACGGGCGGTAGGGGGCATTCTATCTTCCGCTCAGCATGTAGTACCTGGAGCAGTAATTTCTGCTAATTACTCCTTTACTGCACAGATGGAACTAAACTGTAGAAGGGGGCATTGGGCTGAATGAAGAAGCCCTTGTACATGACTTCCAGGGTGGTAGGGGGTGTTTAATACATAGGGGAGGGGTGGATAGTGGAGTGGGCTTAATATTTATCATTTTCCGGTGGGAGGGCAGCTTGCTTGACTGCAGATATCTCAAGCTCCTGAAAATATATTTCTTAGCTTTGAATGGGATAAAAAACTAGAGTCCCATCTTTCAGAAGGTTCTGGGGACTTTGGGATCAGAGTACAGGAGCCAGAGCAATTCACCAACGAAAATATAAAACTGCATACCAGGAGTGTGGAGCTGGAGCAGGGACCAGCTGCTTGAAGGCTGATATCTCTGGTTCTGGGCATAGTAGAGACAAACTGCCAGTGTCCAGCAAAAGGGGAGAGTCACAGCTTTTGGTTTATATCTTCAGAAATATTCTAAGTCAGACAGAACCCGAGATATCAGGCTGGGAAGAGCAATTAACAGGCTTGGATGGGGACCACTGCTTTCAAGTCGGATATCTACGGTTCCCCAGGGCCGATTTTCAAAAATCTGGTACCCCTGGAAAGAGGGGACCCTCAGCTATCAGTCTAGGGCCCTTATACTCCTGGGGCCCTTGGGCAAGAGCCCATTGAGCCCATACGAAAAAAGACGGCCCTGCGACCAAATACACATATACTGAGACCAGCATCCTGAATAGGGTCACAAGCCCAGTGCCATAAACTCGGACGAGCGTATGTTGGGCTGCAGGATAGGTAAGCCATTGGGGGGGATTAAGGTTAGGTTTAGGCTGCGGGAGGATGGTTAGGGTTAGGATGCGGAGAGGGGGAGTTAGGTTTAGGCACCCCCGGGGAGGGGCAAGGTTAGGCTGTGGGGAAGGGGGGAGGGTTAGGTTTAGGTAGCGGGAAGGGGAGGTTAGGTTTAGGCACCCATGGGGAGGGTTAGGGTTAGGCTGTGGAGAGAGGGGGGTAGGTTTAGAATGCTGCAAGGGAGGGTTAGAGGACCATTGGGGAAAGGTAACTATACTCTTACCTTCCCCCTGTCAGGATTCTGAATAGCGCGATGCTGCGGTTGGTAATCTGACTGCCGACATCCTGCTCACTGGCATTTCAATCCCAACCCCTTTGTGCTATGTTTTCAGATACTTTAATTCACATATACTGTATAACATTTTGCTCTTACCTGTGTCACAACTGAATAACCAACACTAAAGGATTTTTTTTTACTTACATGAAGGATCTCTTTGCAAATAGTTTTTTTGTTTTATTTGATGTCCTATGTACGTTTACAAATAATCTAAAGCATAGAACATGATTATAGGGCATCCCCATTTGACATACTGTATGCCTCAAACATGACATGGTCATTTAACTGGAGGTCTACTGCTTAGCAGATGAAACAGTATTGCCAAAAGTATTGCCCTTTCACCCCAAGTGATAAACTCTCTGACCTTCCATTCTCTGAACATCCCCTCATCCTTCATGTTCCGCGGGAGACGACTACGTTGCAAGTGCTTCCTGGACCTGGACTCCTTCAACAGCAGCCAGCTTAATGCCTATGCATGACACAAGTGGAGTGACAGATCACACAGTATCTGTAATAAGGTGGCTAAGTAGGGGCCAGCCAGCCACAAGGGTGAGTAATTCGGATGGAACACCTGGGTGGCCAAGCTCTTATGCGTCCCCTGCCATTTAGTCACTTGCCAGGCATCAGGAAAAATTGTTTAGTCGGAAGCCTATGGCTGGATGCAGGGGGAGAGGCGGGACTCGTGGTGGCCTGGGTTCTGTAGCAGCCGCGACCCTGGTGTGACATCACATGCTGAGAAGGACGTGCTTAGACCCTGTGCAGCGCCGCACTGCAATCATTATTAGTCATGGGCAAAGTGATTCACTGAACTGAGTTGAGACACATGACTCAGTTCAGTGAAGTGTCTCGAGTCAGTGTCTCGGCACATGAGTCATGACTCATTTGTATTTCAATGTATTGCAGAGACTGCACATGAATCAGTGAGTTGCCAGTGCTGGCAGATCAGTGCTGGACTCATGGAGGGAGTTATTCAGCTGCAGTGATTGTGCAGTGTATCTGGGGGAGGCAGCTGCTTATGCACTGATTGTTAATAATATATTAACATAGATTCATAAATATGTTGATATATTATTAATAACCACTTATTGCATACTAGTTACAGAATATGCACATTACTTCTGGCTGAGGAGAGAAAGCTTAACAGCCATGCAACACATCATTCAGTCTGTAACTAAACCAAACAAAAATGTTATTTTTTATTTTGCATACTTTGCTAATTGGATGATTTTAGGTGGGCTTCGATTTATTATATTATCCACTATCTAGCCTCCAGGGAGTTTGCCACCCACAATCACACTGAGCAGGATCAGTGAGCACTGAGCTGAGAGCCCTGTACCACAGGGGCTCCACCTCCTGCAGGCTTATGCTGCATGAATCAGATCCATCCACTGAGTCACTGGGGTAGATTTACTAAAATTCTTATTTTTCCGAATGAGGTTAAAGTTCAAACACGAATGACATCGAAAGTGTAAATTTGCAACTTTTTGAATTTATTACGACTAATTTACTAAGCTGTCGTATTCTGCATTTTCGTATTTACCGATGTCGATGTCATTCGTATTTATTGGCAGTGTTTTACGGGAGTGAATTGTAAAACACTGAAGACTTTAACACAATGAATCTCGGCCGGATCTGTGAGATCCATGCTGGGCTTCATTGTGCACCTTTCGTAAAAAATAAAACATTGTTAAAATTCAAAAAAAAAATGCGTGGGGTCCCCCCTCCTAAGCAAAACCAGCCTCGGGCTCTTTGAGCCGGTCCTGGTTGAAAAAATATGGGGGAAAAAGTGACAAGGGTTCCCCCATATTTAATCAACCAGCACTGGGCTCTGCGCCTGGTCCTGGTTCCAAAAATACGGGGGACAAAAAGCGTAGGGGTCCCCCGTATTTCTGAAACCAGCACCGGGCTCCACTAGCCAGATACATAATGCCACAGCCGGGGGACACTTTTATATTGGTCCCTGCGGCCCTGGCATTACATACCCAACTAGTCACCCCTGGCCGGGGTACCCTGGAGGAGTGGGAACCCCTTAAATCAAGGGGTCCCCCCCTCCAGCCACCCAAGGGCCAGGGGTGAAGCCCGAGGCTGTCCCCCCCATTAAAGGGCGGCGGATGGGGGGCTGATAGCCTTTTTGCCAAAATATGAATATTGTTTTTAGTAGCAGTACTACAAGTCCCAGCAAGCCTCCCCCGCAAGCTGGTACTTGGAGAACCACAAGTACCAGCATGCGGAGGAAAACCGGGCCCGCTGGTACCTGTAGTACTACTACTAAAAAAATATCCCAATAAAAACAGGAAACACACACCTTGAAAGTAAAAGTTTATTACATACATCCACACCTCCAAACATACATACTTACCTATGTTCACACGAGGGTCGGTCCTCTTCTCCATGTAGAATCCATGGGGTACCTGTGGTAAAAATTTTACTCACATAATCCAGTGTCGATCGGTCCTCTTCTGTTCTTTTTGTAATCCACGTACTTTGCAAAATAAAAAAACGGACACCCGACCACGCACTGAAAGGGGCCCCATGTTTTCACATGGGACCCCTTTCCCCGACTGCCAGGAACCCCCCCTGACTTCTGTCTAAGAGGGTTCCTTCAGCCAATCAGGGAGCGCAACGTCATGGCACCCTCCTGATTGGCTGTGTGCTCCTGTAGTGTCTGTCAGGGAGCACACGGCAGTGATACAATGTAGCGCCTATGCGCTCCAATGTAACCAATGGTGGGAACTTTGTGGTCAGCGTTGAGGTTACTTTCGGTCAACCGCTGACTGCAAAGTTCCCACCATTGGTTACAATGGAGCGCATAGGCACTACATTGTATCACTGCCGTGTGCTGCCTGACAGACACTACAGGAGCACACAGCCAATCAGGAGGGTGCCACGACGTGGCGCTCCCTGATTGGCTGAAGGAACCCTCTTAGACAGAAGTCAGGGGGGGTTCCTGGCAGTCGGGGAAAGGGGTCCCATGTGAAAACATGGGGCCCCTTTCAGTGCGTGGTCGGGTGTCCGTTTTTTTATTTTGCAAAGTACGTGGATTACAAAAAGAACAGAAGAGGACCGATCTACACTGGATTATGTGAGTAAAATTTTTACCATAGGTACCCCATGGATTCTACATGGAGAAGAGGACCGACCCTCGTGTGAACATAGGTAAGTATGTATGTTTGGAGGTGTGGATGTATGTAATAAACTTTTACTTTCAAGGTGTGTGTCTCCTGTTTTTATTGGGGTATTTTTTTAGTAGTAGTACTACAGGTACCAGCGGGCCCGGTTTTCCTCCACATGCTGGTACTTGTGGTTCTCCAAGTACCAGCTTGCGGGGGAGGCTTGCTGGGACTTGTAGTACTGCTACTAAAAACAATATTCATATTTTGACAAAAAGGCTATCAGCCCCCCATCCGCCGCACTTGGATGGGGGGGACAGCCTCGGGCTTCACCCCTGGCCCTTGGGTGGCTGGAGGGGGGGACCCCTTGATTTAAGGGGTTCCCACTCCTCCAGGGTACCCCGGCCAGGGGTGACTAGTTGGGTATGTAATGCCAGGGCCGCAGGGACCAATATAAAAGTGTCCCCCGGCTGTGGCATTATGTATCTGGCTAGTGGAACCCGGTGCTGGTTTCAGAAATACGGGGGACCCCTACGCTTTTTTACCCCCGTATTTTTGGAACCAGGACCAGGCGCATAACCCGGTGCTGGTTGATTAAATATGGGGGAACCCCTGTCACTTTTTCCCCCATATTTTTTCAACCAGGACCGGCTCAAAGAGCCAGAGGCTGGTTTTGCTTAGGAGGGGGGACCCTACGCATTTTTTTTCAACAAATTTAACACTTTCCCACCCCTTCCCACTGATAAACATGCACGGATCTCATGGATCCGTGCATGCCGATCAGAACACGGTAAAAAAAAGCAGGTCTGTTTTATTTTAGCACTTTTTTACGATTTGTATTTTTTCACGGCAGTGTTTGGCTATTGCCGGCAGTGTTTGTGAATTACACTTTTTAGTAAATTACCGAGTTCTACCAAATTACATGCGTATTTGACCGATTGTGTATTCATTCGTAATTTTTTTCTTTGAGTTCCAAAAAAATACGAATGCCCTCATCACTGCCGTGATTTGAGTTTAGTAAATTCCCGAGATGACACTTTGAAGAAAAAACACCATCTCGGTCAAAATCGGGAGCTTAGTAAATTTCCCTTACTGAGTCTACACAGTGTACAACTGTCTCAACTCACTGGCAGACTCAGGATGAATCATGATTCATGAAATGGATCAGGCACAGCAGCACAGCACTCAATGACTGGTGAGTCGTGACTGCTCCCTCCCCCCTCCCACTGGGTGTCACCTGGTATAGCCTCTGGCCAATCACAGATAAAGACACTCAGCAGAAGACGCTGACTGAAGGACACACTGAGTTTCCTCCCTCTGGCTGAGAGAGGCTGCTGCTGCAGCTGTCTCGACTCATTAAACAGTGAGTGACTCGAATCATTCACACTTCCTGATGATTCGAGTCACTGTGTTGAGACAGTGAGTCAGTAGCCATCTCTAATCATTATTATGTCAGGGATTCTTGGACCTCTGCTTTTCCCGACGAACAGGGCATAGCCGGGGGGGGGGGATTTTGCGGCAGCGGTTTTATATGGGTGGGTCCGTGGACAACTGCTGAAATGCTGTGCAAGCCGTGGACAACAAAATACTATCCCCGAGTTCAGCAGACCCTGTGGGCCTATTTTCATTTGAGGGCTTGGAGCTGCAGCTCCATCCGCCCCATTGTTAATCCGGCCATGCCTGCTATAATGTGTAAAAAATGGGGACTGCCTGCCATAATGTGTAAAAAAGAGGGACTGCCTGCCATGATGTGTAAAAAATTTGGACTGCCTGCCATAATGTGTAAAAAATTTGGACTGCCTGCCATAATGTGTAAAAAAAGGGGACTGTCTGCCATGATGTGTAAAAAAGGGGGACTGTCTGCCATGATGTGTAAAAAATGGGGACTGCCTGCCATAATGTGTAAAAAAGGGGGACAGCCTGCCATGATGTGTAAATAAGGGGGACTGCCTGCCATGATGTGTAAAAAAAAAAAGGGGGACTGTCTGCCATGATGTGTAAAAAAGGAGGATTGTCTGCCATGATGTGTAAAAATGGGGACTGCCTGCCATGATGTGTAAAAAATGGTGACTGCCTGCCATTATGTGCAAAAAATGAGGACTGCCTGCCATAATGTGTAAAAAATGGGGATTCCCTGCCATGATGTGTAAAAAAGGGGGACTGCCTGCCATGATGTGTAAAAAAGGGGGACTGCCTGCCATATATGTCACACGCACTACAGTTTGTGTGTGGGTATATATATATATATATATATATACATACATACATACATATACACACACACACACACACACACACACACACACACACACAAACTATAGTTTGACATATATATATTTATTACACACACAGTACATTGAACATTCTGTAAAGTGTATGAAGCACAAAGGGTAAGCAGATGCAATTTTTTTTATATAAAATTCCAAACACATACTCTGGGTATGGCTGGGAGGAAGAGGCAGGTAGCCGAATCACTAGGGAATGTGAGTAGTAGCCAATGGATGCGTCATGACCTGCTGTGCTGAGCATTCAAAGCTGCACCCTTGCAGCTCCGAACATTCTGTGTATAGAGCTCTGCCGACGAAAGCTCCCTGCAGCAGCTATGATCGCGATTGCACTTAGTATTGAGACAAGACACTGCTGTCTCTATCTCAGAAAAAAGAATTGGCCGATCATGGGGGGTTTCTGGGTACTCAGAACCCCCCTCCCTGTGTGGGTTTGGGGAGTGCAATTTCTCTCCACCGCCAAACTAAAGCATGGAGAGAGGACTGACTGCTGCCACAGTCTAGCAAACAGCAGCATCACAGCAGCAGTCAGCCCTCTCTCCCTGCCTCAATTGCCGTTGCAGATTACAGGGCCCGAGTAACATGTACACTTTATACACATAACCTCAAGGAATTTTATACATTATTTCATACTTGCCTACTTTTGAAAAAGCATTTCAGGGAGATTGTAAAAGTAACACCTATCAGCGCAGGTGCATACTGCTACATCGTAGAGGCGTGTCATGAAAATGACTTACATCCAAATGTAAATGAGCCCCAAAGTCAGTAAGATCTATTTGTTGAAGAAAAGACACTGATTATTTGCAGGATTTGTTTGTGTATTGTGTTTTACAAGAGGTTCCATATACTGTAAGTGGCCATAGGGATCATGAGGGGTAATTCCAATTTGATCGCAGCAGGATTTTTGTTAGCAATTGGGCAAAACCATGTGCACTGCAGGGGAGGCAGATATAACATGTGCAGAGAGAGTTAGATTTGGGTGGGGTGTGTTCAATCTGCAATCTAATTTGCAGTGTTAAAATAAAGCAGCCAGTATTTACCCTGCACAGAAACAAAATAACCCACCCAAATCTAACTATTTCTGCACATGTTATATCTGCCTCCCCTGCAGTGCACATGGTTTTGCCCAATTGCTAAAAAAAATCCTGCTGCGATCAACTTGGAATTACCCCCCATGTGCACTGCAGGGGGGGCAGATATAACATGTGCAGAGAGAGTTAGATTTAGGTGGGTCATTTTGTTTCTGTGCAGGGTAAATACTGGCTGCTTTATTTTTACACTGCAATTTAGATTGCAGATTGAACACACCACACCCAAATCTAACTCTCTCTGCACATGTTATATCTGCCTCCCCTGCAGTACACATGGTTTTGCCCAACTGCTAACAAAATTCCTGCTGCGATCAACTCAGAATTACCCCCATTGTGCCTTTTACCTAATGCAGGGAAATGGCACTAATGATCCCATTTGAATGTATGTATCTGTGATTTATTTTCCCCCCCAAGAATGTAATAGCTGCATAATGGGGGTAAGGAGCAATCAGGGAGATTGCTGGAATTTTCAGGGAGTGAGGGAGATTGCTTCTATTTCAGGGAGTCTCCTGCAGCATGAGGGAGGGTAGGCAACTATGCATTATTTTTAATAATTTTCTGCGTTACACAGTCATTGAACCATCAGTAAGCAAATGTATCACTATCTTAGAAATTTAAAACATTTTGGATATTGGAATTGCGGCTAAGGGAGAGCAAACTGTAAACTATTTTGGTCCATTGTATCATTGCTTCCTGCAGACATCAAAAATTGGTCTTGCATGACTCACATGGGTTCTGCATCTGTAAAATATAATATAGATAATACAGTATTTGCACACATAAGCCCAAATGTAATAACCTGCGAGTTGCAGGCAGGCACCTGATGTTAGCAATTTAGCTGCTAGATTTAAGGCAATTTGTTTTAAAATGCAAAACCAGGTTGGTATTTTATTGTAAATTACTTTGTCACTTACAGTAATCTAGTATTAAATTTAACTTTTACAATTAAATTACCAGGTATGAATAACACCTCTCAAATAAATTATCCACAGGCCCATTCATTTAACATTAGTTTAAACTAAACAAAAAACAAAACTGGAAATGTTGTTCTATAAACATTCATCCGTTACAATATAAGGAAAGATGCAATTGTGGTAACATTTCTGTAGTACCCTGTATATTACAATAATATAGACTGCTGTTGCAAACTAATATTGACAAACTCCTTGGCTTTTGCCTCTAGACATAAATGTTTTGTATCAAAAATAAATTGCTTGCAAAAATGAGATACAAACTTTAGTTCAACATTTTGAAGAAAAGCAATGTCATTTTGTATTACAGTGAACCCTTTTCTTTTTTCTTGTTTAGCTTTATGCAGTTCAAGGCCTTTCTGCTGTCTTTGCAAAGAGTCTTGCCTCAGTACTTGGAACTACAGTTGGTTCTGATGGTCTTCTGCAACCTCTTAACACTGTTAATACGGCAGTAAATAACGTTAAAGACCTTGTTGGTAAAATTCTTTGAGCAACCTGCAGTACTAATAACAGGTAATAATATATATCTACATCAAGATTCGTAGTTTCCACAGGGAACATCGGAGTTGTAGGCGGTGGATCAGAATGTGGGCACCAAACAGTTAAAGTTTTCAGCTGTCCTAGAATGCACAGCTCCTCTCCCTTATAACCCAGCCTCCATGCTCATGCAATCAGTTTATAGTCCGGGACCCACAGGTAAATCGCAGTCCGCTGGTCTTCTGGGGAGACTGACTGTGGCGCAGGCGTGGACACTGACACAGAACATGGACTCCACTGCAGCACCAGGGCAGGCTTCGGCATAGGTCTAGGTGTTTAAACACCTCTTTAATAAGGCCCATGTGGTACCCCCGGCTCTGGGCACCAGTCTACAGCAGATTTCCGACCCTTGAGCTGCCTCCACTCTCACTCCTTCCCTTGGAGACCCGGGCAGTCATCTTACAGCAAGACAGCAAGCAGGTCTCTGGGAACTCTGGGCTTAGCCCCCCCTTCCCCCACGCTTAACGGCCGCAAATAACTAATAGTTTTATTATTTTCTAAGGAGGGGCCTGGCCACACTTTCCCTATTGGCCACTCCCTCCCAGCCAGATCTGCATCCATCTCCTTGCATGCTGGGGTCAGCTATTTTTTTTAATCAAAGCGGCTGTGTGTGATTTTGTGCAGCTGCTCCAAAAACGCTACCGGCCTGCCCCTGCTCAGCCAGTCACACCCCCCAATGCCGCGTTGCTGTCAATCTTGCAGCCACATCCTTCCTGGATTTGGCCACAAGAAGGGTCGTGCGCTGCGGCCAGTGCACATGCGCAGACCAGATGGACGTGGCCGCTGCATATGGATGCGTGGCTGTGTCCATCCCTAAGTAAATAGGGGCCAAATGATTCTGCAAAAATATTGATGGTTTCACTTTGAGGTTTTCCTTGATTTTGGATTCAAACACTATTGTATCAAAATTAGATCTTCTATTTTTCATTTTATTATGGGAGGTGGACCCAGGGCCGGATTAAGGGCCGCATGGGTCTGGAATTAAAAATATTCAAGGGCCTATTGTGAGAAATGGGAGGTGTGATCAGTGCTGTGTGGGTGTGGTCAGTGCCATACAGGCGTATACACCCTACACTATTAGCTCCAATGTCTCCCTAAATATGTAAACATATTAAAAAAAATTTAATAATTTTGTGAGAAAAAGAAAAACACAATCTTAATAGTTATGCTTCATGGCAGACCATGTGACCAGCTGGTGGTTAGTGATCATCATGCTGTCATGATGATGGGCCTATTTTTATGTGGAGGCCTGGAGCTGGAGCTCCATCCGCCCCATTTTTAATCTGGCCCTGGGTGGACCCAAAAATAATCTATCTAGAATCCTAGTTTATGTTCTAGCTTGAGGAGTCAATCTTATTGGATAACCCTTTTCTTGAAGTACACTTATTTAAGTTTTACAGTGGATGAAAAAAATGCTCAGCCTGTCCCTGCTGGGAAACTCCAATATAGGGAGTTCTCCCAGACTCACATGCATCATCCTTTTCTTTGTTTCAACTATTTACATGCATTGTGCATTTTGTTTTATTTCCATGCTTCAATTATGAAAGGTTTTTTTAAAATTAAAAAAAAAAAAGTTATAAAATACTGTAGTTTGAATTCATGTTTTTTCAAATATTATTTTATTTCCAGGCACCACAATGATTGGCCTGAGAAGAAGAAAGTGACCTGTCCTCTATGAATCTATCCTGATGAATTTTCTAAATAACTGTCAACGATTTACTTTGATTACTGTTTCAAAATGAATAAAGTAGACATAGAACTGCACATTGCTTACTGTGTTTATACCAATTACTGTCATTAAAGCCATTTACCTTGTAAGCATCTCAGAAGCAAAACTACACCTCCCAGAAGAATCGTGAGCACTAACCAGAGAGATAAGTTGGAAGGCCTCCTAGACACCAGAATATTGGCCTGATTCAAAGGTGGTCACAGAGGCTGCCGCAGCTGCATTTATTGCCAATTACCAATCTGTGACTTTATGCAAATGCCTCAACAAAGCCCTTCCCTGGTGTATATCTGTGCATATGACTGTCAGTGACCATAGGTACGGAAATACTGATATCTTTAGATGCACCAATAGTTGCACCATTTAAATTTGCATCAGTCCAGTGGTACAGTAGGTGCAGTTTCTCTATCTGTGTATGGCCTCGTGAGTGAGTGGTTCAGCATCTGTGCATGCTGCCACTTTCACCAATGTCCCTGTGACACTCCCATCAGACGCCCATAAGACATAATACAGTGTCTGTGTGTCTGTTTATCCTTCTCCCAGTCACCACCCACAAATGCCCAGCACTTTCCCAAGACATTTCTGATATCCTGCATCTCTATTGCAACAGCACCTTTGTGTGTACTCTCTGTAACGCATGGGCTGTACAAGTTTTTAGGGATTATTGAACACAGTAGCAAAAAAATTACTTAACTAGCAACTACATGAACAGCTGCATTGTGTGTGGTTGTGAATCAGGCCCAGGAGTGCCAGAACACACGGGTTTAAAGGGAGAGGTCATAATCATGGGCGACTTTAATCTACCTAATGTAATTTGGGAGGGTCTTCTGCAAGTTCAGATACAATTGTTACATTTCTAAATTCCTTACAGCGAGCATCTCTCAAGCAATTGGTGAGGGAGCCCACTCGCAAAGACTCAATATTAGATTTAATATTCACAAATGGTGATAGGATATCAGACATACATTATACAGATGTGTCCACATACACCTTTCCTATATCCTACCATGTATGGCACGGCCTGGTATGCCATAGACTCAGAGATTTAGCCATTAGTTGTGATTTTTCTTAGTATGTGGGTGAGAACCTAGGATCCAGTGATCATCAAACAGTATGGTTTAGTATAAAGACAAGATCCAACACCCATCACACAAAAACAAAGGTGTTGGATTTTGGAAGGCTTTGCAAAAATGGGGAGATGTTTAAGCAATTTTTGGAGGATTGGAGGAACTTGAAAGGAGTGCAGGAGAGGTAAGAAAACTAGAAAGTGCAATATTAAAGGAACAGACCTCTGTATCAAAAGGTTTAGCAACAGCACCAGGAAAAGGAAACCAGTGTGGTTCACAAGAGGTATCAACTAGTCTATGTTTCCAAAAGGCTCTCTTTTTTGCTTTTATGGCCTATAACAATACCAGAGCCCAATGCACAGTGGAGAGGAGGGCACCCACCCGGAGTCTGCACATGGGCCCCCTCCTCTCTTACAACGCCCCTGCTCAGGAGTCACTGGGAAACGTGTGTGCAATAACCAGCTGGTGCTCACTAGTGTCAGTAATGCATTTATCTGCCTCCACAATCTGTCCACAGCTTCATCACAATGGGATTTCTCATGTCCCAGTTGTCCTTATTTATGCCTGCACGCTTGGGCTTGCACATGTGCAGAACGGTCTTTGTCCAAGCCTCATTTCTGTTATGAACCACATGAGCATTTGCAGATGGCCGTAGTGTATTCCACGCCTCTACCTGCATTTCAAAGTCCTTCCTGGAATAGAAGATAGCGCCTAAATGTAATCATGCGCTTCAGCACCAATAGACACGGGTTTAAGGTGTCTTAGCACACCAATACTATATCTCATCCAACTTGCGTGTTCTATAATAGAATTTTATTTGTATTTTTAAGCATCATACACTATTTCCAAGATAATGTATATATCACACCAGTTCTCTGTGCATATCATATGGGACAACACAGAGGACTCGTGGACACTTGCTCAGGTTAGAGGAGAGGAGATTCCGCACAATATGGCGTAAAGGCTTTTTCACGGTAAGGACGATACGTGTTTGGAATTCCATGCCTGAGGGAGTTGTAATGGCGGAATCTGTCAACACCTTTAAGAATGGGTTAGATAAATTCCTAAAGGATAAGGATATCCAGGGGTATGGTGCATAGTCATGCATTATAGTTACTATAAATAGGGATAAAATGCAACGGCTGACATCAGCATCAGTCAGAAATTTTAGTCAAATCATCATGCATAGGAGACCGCAAATAGGTTGAACTCGATGGACAATTGTCTTTTTTCAACCTCAGATACTATGTTACTATGGAGGTCATTCCGAGTTGTTCGCTCGCAAGCGGATTTTAGCAGATTTGCTCATGCTAAGCCGCCGCCTACTGGGAGTGAATCTTAGCATCTTAAAATTGCGAACGATGTATTCGCAATATTGCGATTACACACCTCGTAGCAGTTTCTGAGTAGCTCCACACTTACTCGGCATCTGCGATCAGTTCAGTGCTTGTCGTTCCTGGTTTGACGTCACAAACACACCCAGCGTTCGCCCAGACACTCTTCCGTTTCTCCGGCCACTCCTGAGTTTTTTCCGGAAACGGTAGCGTTTTTTCCCACACGCCCATAAAACGGCCTGTTTCCGCCCAGTAACACCCATTTCCTGTCAATCACATTACGATCGTCAGACCGATGAAAAAGCCGTGAGTAAAATTACTAAGTGCATAGCAAATTTACTTGGCGCAGTCGCAGTGCGAACATTGCGCATGCGCATTAAGCGGAAAATCGCTGCGATGCGAAGATTTTTACCGAGCGAACAACTCGGAATGAGGGCCAATGTATGTTATATAACAATTGATTATCTTAAATTTCTCTGACGTCCTAAGTGGATGCTGGGACTCCGTAAGGACCATGGGGAATAGCGGCTCCGCAGGAGACTGGGCACAACTAAAAGAAAGGTTTAGACTACTGGTGTGCACTGGCTCCTCCCACTATGACCCTCCTCCAGACTTCAGTTAGAATCTTGTGCCCGGCTGAGCTGGATGCACACTAGGGGCTCTCCTGAGCTCCTAGAAAGAAAGTATATTTAGGTTTTTTATTTTACAGTGAGATCTGCTGGCAACAGACTCACTGCAGCGAGGGACTAAGGGGAGAAGAAGCGAACCTACCTGACTGGAGGTAGCTTGGGCTTCTTAGGCTACTGGACACCATTAGCTCCAGAGGGATCGAACACAGGACCCGACCTCGATTAGTCGGTCCCGGAGCCGCGCCGCCGGCCCCCTTACAGAGCCAGAAGCAAGAAGTGTTCCGGAAAATCGGCGGCAGAAGACTTTTGTCTTCAACAAGGAAGCGCACAGCACTGCAGCTGTGCGCCATTGCTCCTCATGCACACCTCACACTCCGGTCACTGATGGGTGCATGGTGCAGGGGGGGGGGGGGGGGGGGCGCCCTGCGGGCAATATAATACACCTTGGCTGGCAAATCTACACCATATATAGTCAGGAAGGCTATATAGGTGTAAAAATACCCCTGCCAGAATTCCAGAAAAAGCATGAGAAGTCCGCCGGAAAAGGGGCGGGGCTATCTCCCTCAGCACACTGGCGCCATTTTTCCCTCACAGCTCCGCTGGAAGGAAGCTCCCTGGCTCTCCCCTGCAGTGTCAAGCTACATAAGGGTAAAAAAGAGAGGGGGGGGGCACTAAATTTAGGCGCAGTATATATAATATAAGCAGCTATAAGGGAAAAAACACTCATTTATAGTGGGATCCCTGTGTTATATAGCGCTCTGGTGTGTGCTGGCATACTCTCTCTCTGTCTCCCCAAAGGGCTTTGTGGGGTCCTGTCCTCTGTCAGAGCATTCCCTGTGTGTATGCGGTGTGTCGGTATGGCTGTGTCGACATGTTTGATGAGGAGGCTTATGTGGAGGCGGAGCAGATGCCTATAAATGTGATGTCACCCCCTGCGGGGCCGACACCTGAGTGGATGGTTATGTGGAAGGAACTACGTGACAGTGTCGACTCCTTCCATAAAAGGTTTGACGACATACCAAATATGGGACAGCCGGCTTCTCAGCCTGTGCCTGCCCAGGCGTCTCAAAAGCCATCAGGGGCTCTAAAACGCCCGCTACCTCAGATGGCAGACACAGATGTCGACACGGATACTGACTCCAGTGTCGACGACGATGAGACTAATGTAACTTCCAATAGGGCCACACGTTACATGATTGAGGCAATGAAAAATGTGTTGCACATTTCTGATGCTACCCCCGGTACCACAAAAAAGGGTATTATGTTTGGAGAGAAAAAACTACCAGTAGTTTTTCCTCCATCTGAGGAATTAAATGAAGTGTGTGAAGAAGCGTGGGCTTCACCCGATAGGTAACTGGTAATTTCTAAAAGGTTTCTAATGACGTACCCTTTCCCGCCAGAGGATAGGTCACGCTGGGAAACATCCCCTAGGGTGGATAAAGCGCTCACACGCTTGTCAAAGAAGGTGGCACTACCGTCTCCGGATACGGCCGCCCTAAAGGAACCTGCTGATAGAAAGCAGGAGGCTATCCTGAAGTCTGTATATACACACACAGGTATTATACTGAGACCAGCTATTGCTTCAGCATGGATGTGCAGTGCTGCAGCTGCGTGGTCAGATTCCCTGTCGGAAAATATTGATACCCTAGACAGGGACACTATATTGCTAACCGTAGAGCATATTAAAGACGCAGTCTTATACATGAGAGATGCACAGAGGGATTTTTGCCGGCTGGCATCTAAAATAAGTGCAATGTCCATTTCTGCCAGGAGAGGGTTATGGACTCGGCAGTGGACAGGTGATGCAGACTCAAAAAGGCACATGGAAGTTTTGCCTTATAAAGGTGAGGAGTTGTTCGGGGATGGTCTCTCGGACCTCGTTTCCACAGCAACTGCTGGGAAGTCTGCATTTTTACCCCATGTTCCCTCACAGCCAAAGAAAGCACCGTATTATCAGGTACAGTCCTTTCGGCCCCATAAGGGCAAGCGGGTTAAAGGCGCGTCCTTTCTGCCCAGAGGCAGAGGGAAAAAGCTGCAGCATACAGCCAGTTCCCAGGAGCAAAAGTCCTCCCCCGCTTCCTCTAAGTCCACCGCATGACGCTGGGGCTCCACATGCGGAGCCAGGTACGGTGGGGGCCCGTCTCAAAAATGTAAGCGATCAGTGGGCTCGCTCACGGGTGGATCCCTGGATCTTTCAAGTAGTATCTCAGGGGTACAAGCTGGAATTCGAGACGTCTCCCACCCGCCGTTTCCTCAAATCTGCCTTGCCAACAACTCCCTCAGGCAGGGAGGCAGTGATAGAGGCAATTCACAAGCTGTATTCCCAGCAGGTGATAGTAAAGGTGCCCCTACTTCAACAAGGACGGGGTTACTATTCCACAATGTTTGTGGTACCGAAACCGGACGGTTCGGTGAGACCCATTTTAAATTTGAAATCCTTGAACACATATATAAAAAAATTCAAGTTCAAGATGGAATCGCTCAGGGCGGTTATTGCAAGCCTGGATGAGGGGGATTACATGGTATCACTGGACATCAAGGATGCTTACCTGCATGTCCCCATTTACCATCCTCACCAGGAGTACCTCAGATTTGTGGTACAGGATTGTCATTACCAATTCCAGACGTTGCCGTTCGGTCTATCCACGGCTCCGAGGGTCTTTACCAAGGTAATGGCCGAAATGATGATACTCCTTCGAAAGAAGGGAGTTTTAATTATCCCGTACTTGGACGATCTCCTGAT